>NC_042983.1:33316390-33553890 GCF_901001165.1 Salmo trutta | reverse complement strand
CCAGTCCCACAGTCACTCTGGGAGTAGAGAGTGAGGAACTGGAGCCAGCCCCACAGTCACTCTGGGAGTAGAGAGTGAGAAACTGGAGCCAGCCCCACAGTCCCTCTGGGAATAGAGAGTGAGGAACTGGAGCCAGCCCCACAGTCCCTCTGGGAGTAGAGAGTGAGGAACTGGAGCCAGCCCCACAGTCCCTCTGGGAGAAGAGAGTGAGGAACTGGAGCCAGTCCCACAGTCACTCTGGGAGAAGAGGGTGAGGAACTGGAGACAGCCCCACAGTCCCTCTGGGAGAAGAGAGTGAGGAACTGGAGACAGTCCCACAGTCACTCTGGGAGTAGAGAGTGAGGAACTGGAGCCAGTCCCACAGTCACTCTGGGAGTAGAGAGTGAGGAACTGGAGCCAGCCCCACAGTCCCTCTGGGAATAGAGAGTGAGGAACTGGAGCCAGCCCCACAGTCCCTCTGGGAGTAGAGAGTGAGGAACTGGAGCCAGTCCCACAGTCCCTCTGGGAGAAGAGAGTGAGGAACTGGAGCCAGTCCCAAAGTCACTCTGGGAGTAGAGGGTGAGGAACTAAAGCCAGCCCCACAGTCCCTCTGGGAGAAGAGGGTGAGGAACTGGAGCCAGTCCCACAGTCCCTCTGGGAGAAGAGGGTGAGGAACTGGAGCCAGTCCCACAGTCACTCTGGGAGAAGAGGGTGAGGAACTGGAGCCAGTCCCACAGTCACTCTGGGAGTAGAGGGTGAGGAACTGGAGCCAGTCCCACAGTCACTCTGGGAGAAGAGGGTGAGGAACAGGAGCCAGTCCCACAGTCACTCTGGGAGTAGAGGGTGAGGAACTGGAGCCAGTCCCACAGTCACTCTGGGAGAAGAGGGTGAGGAACTGGAGCCAGTCCCACAGTCACTCTGGGAGAAGAGGGTGAGGAACTGGAGCCAGTCGCACAGTCACTCTGGGAGTAGAGGGTGAGGAACTGGGTAATGCCAGGAGAGTGCGGTCCTAAGACCCTCAGCACTGCTCCCAGGAGCCTCTCTACCCCATGCTTGCTCCACCGGATACTAATGCAGGTATGCAGTACTATTCTCACGCACACACACACACATACACGCACACATACACATACACATACACACACACACACACACACACACACACACACACACACACACACGCACTGACAGATGATGGCTGATAATAGCATAGTTCCTGTAGCTACATCTGCCTCCCTAATGACGCTATACTGTATGGATTACAGCTACCATACCCTAGATACTCACACACCAACATTCATATCAACACACAACAATAGGTACAGAGAGAGAGAAAGAGAGAGAGAGTGAGAGAGAGAGAGAGAGAGAGAGAAGGAGAGCGAGATGAGAGACAGAGAGAGAGAAAGAGATAGAGATAGAGAGCGAGAGAGAGAGAGAGATAGAGAGAGAGAGGAGAAGAGCGAGATGAAAGACAGAGATATATAGAGAGAGATAGAGAGCGAGACGAGAGAGAGAGAGACAGAGAGAGCGAGATGAGAGAGAGAGAGAGAGAGAGAGAGAGAGAGGAGAGAGAGAGAGAGAGAGAGAGAGAGAGAGAGAGTGGGAGAGAGAGAGAGACAGATAGAGAGAGCGAGATGAGAGAGAGAGAGAGAGGGAGAGAGAGAGAGAGACAGATAGAGAGAGCGAGATGAGAGAGAGAGAGAGAGAGAGAGAGAGAGAGAGAGATGGGAGAGAGAGAGAGACACACAGACACACACACATGGTCCTTTAACGTTATTAGTTGTGGTACTTAGTGTGACTCTACATGTGTGCACAGTACAGTGGGTGTTGCCATGCATGGATGCAGAGGTTAGAGATGTCCTAGTCTTTACCTCTACCTACACGTACATATTACCTCAATTACCTCCACTAAACCGTAACCCTGCACATTGACTTATATAGCCTCATTATTATTTTATTGTGCTACTATTTTTCCTTCAGTTTAGCACATTTTTCTTACTTACTTTTTTAAAACTGAATTGTTGGTTAAGTAAGCATTTCATGGTAAGGTATGGTAAGGTACCTGTTATATGGCGCAAGTGACAAATACAATTTGATTCGATTGAACAAGTGACATCAATAAGGGATCATAGCTTTCACCTGGGTTCACCCCATCAGTCTATGTCATGGAGAGAGCAGGTGTTCTTAATGTATTGTACACACACTGGACACAGGACCTTCTAATCAGCAGGTTTGCATGGGCGGGAGTTTCGGCTTTCCTTGGTGACATCACCACGCGTAAATTGGCTAATATACCAATAACAAAGAGATATCCAAACCTCTGCCAATAACAGCTAGTTTTCAGTTTCAGGGAGGGGATGTAGAGATGCTGAGAATACATAATGTATGTGGGAGTGTGTGTCATGTGTGCGTGGTGTGTGTTAGTGTGTGCGTGGTGTGTGTTAGTGTGTGTGTGGTGTGTGTTAGTGTGTGTGTGTGCTTGTGTTTGTATAGGAAAGACATTTGAATGGGTGATATATAGAGCAGAATACACTTCACCTGTATCTAAACATGCACGCACATGCGCAAGCACAGGCGCACGCACACACACACACCTGGTGCGCTCGAGGTTCTGTTCACCAGAGTTAGAATACCTCATGATAAGCTGTAGACCAGATTTCAGGAAGCTAGGCGTATGTCATACGTCACTACTTCACAGGAGAGGCATTTCAACATACAGTGTATATATATATATATATATATATATATTTTTTTTTATGAAAATGCGGTTTTTTTTTTTACAGAAATGCCTTCTGGAACATGTGAACTTTCAGGCACCTTAATAATTAACTTGTACGCCATCTGTAAATACGAATACAATTATTAAATTACAAGCCTAGTTGGTTTAGCCACAGAAAAGGACAACAACCTTCCTTCCAGCCATGATTGGCTGAGATAATGGATGGTCTGGACATGCCGAGAGATGAGTTCGATTTGGTCTGCCAAGTAGCACGCTTCTGTCTATAACGTGAGATGAGTTCGGTTTGGTCTGCCATGTAGCATACTTCTGTCTATAACATGAGATGAGTTCGGTTTGGTCTTCCATGTAGCATACTTCTGTCTATAACATGAGATGAGTTCGGTTTGGTCTGCCATGTAGCATACTTCTGTCTATAACATGAGATGAGTTCGGTTTGGTCTGCCATGTAGCATACTTCTGTCTATAACGTGAGATGCTCAGTTTGTGTAGATAATCCTTGCTACTGTGTCTTTTTTTGAAAAATATAACTTTAGTGTTATATTTTGCTTCTGCTCTCAACAGCATTTAGCAGGTCGCTATCGACAAAGATCAGTGGGAAAATGTTGTGATGGACTACTTTCTGCAAATGGTCATTGTGAACCGGAGTGACTTGACACAACGCAGGCCAAACAAGCTATATATACAAAACGGAGTTAAAGGGGTTCTAGTATGCCATGTATACGGCTCAGAAAGTTGTTTTCATTGCAATTTAAGAATACTGTTAGCTAACTAGCGAATGTTAGCTTGCTGGCTCGCTAACGTTATGTGTATGATCTGTGTAGTAATATTATTTGTATCTCAGAAAGCCATTTGCATTGCTAGTTATAGCTTAATGTTAGCTAGCTAACATTGAGACTAGTTGATTGGCTTTAGCTACCTCCAAATTCATACTACAGCATTTCATGTATGGTGGCTAGCTTTGAAAATCAGTTTGTATTGCTAGTGGTATGGGTTGGGACTATGGTTCATTGTTTAGCTAGCTATAAGGCCAGCATCCTGGAGTCGCCTCTTCACTGTTGACGTTGAGACTGGTGTTTTGCGGGTACTATTTAATGAAGCTGCCAGTTGAGAACTTGTGAGGCGTCTGCTTCTCAAACTAGACACTCTAATGTACTTGTCTTCTTGCTCGGTTGTGCACCGGGGCCTCCCACTCCTCTTTCTATTCTGGTTAGAACCAGTTTGCACAGTTCTGTGAAGGGAGTAGTACACAGCGTTGTACGAGATGCTCAGTTTCTTGGCAATTTCTTGCATGGAATAGCCTTCATTTCTCAGAACAAGAATAGACTGATGAGTTTCAGAAGAAAGTCTTTGTTTCTGGCCATTTTGAGCCTGTAATCAAACCCACAAATGCTGATGCTCAACTGGTCTAAAGAAGGCCAGTTTTAATGCTTCTTTAATCAGAACAACAGTTTTCAGCTGTGCTAACATAATTGCAAAATAGTTTTCTAATGATCAATTAACCTTTTAAAATGATAAACTTGGATTAGCTAACACAATATGCCATTGAATCACAGGAGTGATGGTTGCTGATAATGGGCCTCTGTACGCCTATCCATTAAAACATTTATTTAAAAAACAAGGACATTTCTAAGTGATCCCAAACTTTTGAACGGTAGTGTAGGGAGAGGGGAGAGTAGAAAGGAGAGAGGGATGGAAGGAGAGAGGAGGGGAGAGATGAAGAGGTGGATGTCCTTAAAATCCAGGAGGAGATAATTGAATCATTCAACTTTGACAGTATGTACTCTTTTAATGGCATGAGGAAACAAGGGAAGGGAGGGGAAAAGAGACAGCAAGATACAGGGGAGGGAGGGAGGGAGGGAGGGAGGGAGAAAGAGAGAGACACAAAGACAGACAGATATTTAGAGAAAGAGAGAGATCGATAGAGAGAGAGAGAGAGAGAGAGAGAGAGAGAGAGAGAGAGAGAGATGTCTGACAGGTGGTGACAGTGGTGTATGTGCCTCTAGTGTTTGTCTGACCTGATTGCAAATCATCAGAGAATCCTCCCTGGAAGAGAAGCATATTCTCATGCAGAGAACTCTCACACAGTCACTTCAATTCCTATCCCCTCTCTAATAAGACTGCATAATGGTGTCCATATAGGGAGGCCACAAGGGTCAAGAGATAAAGAGAGAGAGAGAGAGAGAGAGAGAGAGAGAGAGAGAGAGAGTGTCAGAGAGAGAGAAACATAGAGAGACAGAGAGAGAGCTTTTGACTCAATTTGGCATGAGGGTCTGCTATACACATTGATGGAAAGCGGTGTTGGGGGAAAAACATACCACGTTCTAAAATCCATGTACACAAACAACAAGTGTGCGGTTAAAATTGGCAAAAAACACACACATTTCTTTCCGCAGGGCTGTGGGGTGAGACAAGGATGCAGCTTGAGCCCCATCCTCTTCAACATGTACAGTATATCAACAATTTGGCGAGGGCACTAGAACAGTATGCATCACCAGGCCTCACCCTACTAGAATCTGAAGTCAAATCTATTCTGTTAGCTGATGATTTCATGCTTCTGTCCCCAACTAAGGAAGGCCTACAGCACCTAGATTCTGTCAGACTTTGGCCCAGACAGTAATCTCAGTAAAACAAAAATAATAGTGTTCCAGAAAAGGTCAAATACAAATTCTGTCTAGACACCTAGAGCAGTGGTTCACAAACTTTTAATAGTCCCGTACCCTTCAAACAGTCAACCTCCAGCTGTATACCCCCTTTAGCACCAGGGTCAGTGCACTCTCAAATGTTGTTTTTTGCCATCATTGTAAGCATGCCGCACACACTATACAATACATTTATTAAACATAAGAATGAGTGTTAGTTTTTGTCACAACCTGGGCTCGTGGGAAGTGACAAAGAGCTCTTATAGGACCAGGGCACAAATAATAATATAATAATAATCAATAATTTTGCTATTTATTTGGCCATCTTACATATACAACCTTATTTGTTCATCAAAAATGTGAATAACTCACCACAGGTTAATGAGAAGGGTATGCTTGAAAGGATGCACAAAACTCTGCAATGTTCTGTTGTATTGAAGAGAGCTAAATAATTTTCCACACACAGTCTGTGCCTGTGTTTAGTTTTCATGCTAGTAAGGACCGAGAATTTACACTCACATAGGTACGTGGTTGCAAAGGGCATCAGTGTCTTAACAGCCCGATTTGCCAAGGCAAGAACTCTGAGCACAGCCCAATCCAGAAATCTGGCAGTGGCTTCTGATTCAATTCAATTTTCACAGAACCGCTTGTTGCAATTTCAATGAGGCTCTCTTGTTCAGATATCGGTAAGGGGACTGGAGGCAGGGCATGAAAGGGATAATGAATTCAGTTGTTTGTGTCGTCCGTTTTCTGGAAGGTACCTGCGTAATTGCGCACCCAGCTCACTGCTTTGCTATATCACATTTGACATTGTCCGTAAGCTTGAGTTCATTTGCACACAAAAAATAACATTTTTTTTTTCTTTAACTAGGCAAGTCAGTTAAGAACAAATTCTTATTTTCAATGACAGCCTAGGAACAGCGGGTTAACTGCCTTGATCAGGGGCAAAGCCACAGATTAGTACCTTGTCAGCTCGGGGATTCAATCTTGCAACCTTTTGGTTACTAGTCCAACACTCTAACCACTAGGCTACGCTGTCGCCCCAATGATGGAAAGACCTGTGTGTTGTCCTTATTAATGCAGACAGAAAAGAGCGGCAACTTCTTATTCATAGCATAAATTTTGTCCCGTACATTGAATATAGTTGCAGAGAGTCCCTGTAATCCTATATTCAGATCATTCAGGCGAGAAAAAACATCACCCAGATAGACCAGTCGTGTGAGAAACTCGTCATCAAGCAATCGTCATACAAGTAAAAATTATGGTCAGTAAAGAAAACTTTAATCTCGTCTCTCAATTAAAAAAAAAATGTGTCAATACTTTGCCCCTTGATAACCAGCGCACTTATATCATTGCATAATGCAGAAAATGCATGAGAGTTCAGGCGCATTGCTTTAACAAAGTTAACCATTTTCACTGTAATATCCAAAATGTATTCAAGCTGTCAGGCATTCCCTTGGCAGCAAGAGCCTCTCAGTGGATGCTGCAGTGTACCCAAGTGGCTTTTGCACCATCAGTACAGATACCAACACATCTTGACCACCAAAGTCCATTTGATGTCACAAAGCTGTCCAGTACTTAAAAAATATCCTCTCATGTTATCCTGGTTTCCAATGGTTTGCAGAAGAGGATGTCTTCCTTAATTGACCCCCCATAAATGTATCGGACATATACCAGGAGTTGTGCCAGGCCCGCCACGTCTGTTGACTCATCCAGCTGTAACGCATATAATTCACTGGCTTGTATGCAAATCCGTAATTGTTTCAAAACATCTCCTGCCAAGTCACTGATGCATCGTGAAACAGTGTTGTTTGATGAAGTCATTGTCTGTATAGTTTTTTGGGCCTTTTCCCCCAGCATTCCCCCAGCCATGTCCTTGGCAGCAGGAAGAATTAAGTCCTCCACAATAGTATGGGGCTTGCCTGTCCTAGCCACTCAGTAGTTCACCATATAAGAAGCTTCTAGCCCCTTCTTATTAATGGTATCTGTTGCTTTTATACATGTCTTACTACTTACTATCTTTATTCTATATACATATTTTCCCTTTTGTACTTGAATTATTTGCACATCGTTACAACACTGTATATACAGTAGCCATAATATGAAATGTGAAATGGCTCTATTCCTTTTAAACTTCTGAGTGTAACGTTTACTGTTCATTTCTGATTGTTTATTTCACTTTAGTTTATTATCTATTTCACTTGCATTGGCAATGTAAACATATGTTTCCCATGCCAATAAAGCCCTGTCAGACAGAGAGAGAGAGAGAGCGCGAGAGAGTGAGAGTGCATGTGTGTTTGTGTGAGTCTGTGTGTGTTTGTGTGTGTAACTAAGCTGGCCGCTCAATGGTGTCCATACAGGGAGGCCACAGGAGACAAGAGAGTCAGAGAGCGAGAGAGCGAGACTGTCAAAGAGAGGGAGGGAGAGAGAGAGTACGTGCGTGTGTGTGTGTGTATGTGTGTGCGTGTGTGTGTGTGTGTGTGCGTGTGTGCGTGTGTGCTTGTGTATGTGTGTGTGTGTGTGTGTGTGTGTGTGTGTGTGTGTGTGTGTGTGTGTGTGTGTGTGTGTGTGTGTGTGTGTGTGTGTGTGTAACTAAGCTGGCGGGAGGTGTTAGCGGTGGGTTCTGAGGGTTCCATTTGCAATTTAAAACACGGTCTGGTATAATGAAAATGTAAAGCAGTGGTTTTATTTTATTCAGTGTGGCAGGTTCAGAATCCCAGCGAGGCTCCACTCTAGCAATCAGTCCATTAATAACTTAATTTGGTTCAGCAACTGTGTGAGGCAAGCCTCGGCAAGCCTCGGCAAGCTTTTCTTCTCTTCCCAGCTGCTGACCCTAATATGGATCAGACAATTAGATATCTTTATTTAATTGCCGGGTGACCCATCCTCGCCACACAACACTGCTCTGCCACAGACTGGCGCGGGGGGCTGGCGCAGGGGCTGGGTGCAATGGGTCCACTCCCCTCCCCTTTTAATGTCGTAAAAAGAGGGGGCCTTGATACTGAGCCCCCTAGGGATCAGGGCTTCTTCAATCAAACCCTGAGTACAGATCAAAAACACTGGGATGTGATGAGACCAGGGCTCTTTGTTTTGATCACTAATCTACTGTATACACACAGTACCAGTCAAAAGTTTGGACACACCTACTCATTCAAGGATTTTTCTTAATTTTTGTTAAGTGAAGTTTTAACCATGTTTGAGCATATACAGTGTTTGTTTACATTTTCATTATTCACAAACAATTCAGTAGGTTTTTCTTTATTTTTACTATTTTCTACATTGTAGAATAATAGTGAAGACATCAAAACTATGAAATAACACATATGGAATCATGTAGCAACCAAAAAGTTAAACAAATCAAAATATATTTTATATTTGAGATTCTTCAAAGTAGCCACCCTTTGCCTTGATGACAGCTTTGCACACCCTTGGCATTCTCTCAACCAGCTTCATGAGGAATGCTTTTCCAACAGTCTTGAAGGAGTTCCCACATATGCTGAGCACTTGTTGGCTGCTTTTCACTCTGCGGTCCAACTCATCCCAAACCATCCTAATTGGGTTGAGGTCTGGTGATATTGGAGGCCAGGTCATCTGGTGCATCACCCCCCTTCTTGGTCAAATAGCCCTTACACAGCCTGGAGGTGTGTTTGGGGTTGTTGTCTTGTTGGAAAACAAATGATAGTCCCACTAAGCGCAAACCAGATGGGATGGCATAATGCTGTGGTAGCCATGCTGGTTAAGTGTGCCTTGAATTCTAAATAAATCACAGACAGTGTCACCAGCAAAGCACCCCCACACCATCACACCTCCTCCTCTATGCTTCACGGTGGGAACCACGCATGCAGAGATCATCCATTCACCTACTCTGAGTCTCACAGAAGTTGTAACCAAAAATCTCAAATTTGTACTCATCAGAACAAAGGACAGATTTCCACCTGTCTAATGTCCATTGCTCGTGTTTCTTGGCCCAAGCAAGTCTCTTCTTCTTATTGGTGTCCTTTAGTAGCGGTTTCTTTAAAGCAATTTGACCATGAAGGCCAGATTCACGCTGTCTCCTCTGAACAGTTGATGATGAGATGTGTCTTTTACGTTTATTTGGGCTGCAATCTGAAGTGCAGTTAAATCTAATGACTTATCCTCTGCAGCAGAGGTAACTCTGGGTCTTCCTTTCCTGTGGCGGTCCTCATGAGAGCTAGTTTCATCATAGCGCTTGATGGTTCTTGCGACTGCACTTAACAAAACTTTAAAAGTTCTTCAAATTTTCCGGATTGACTGACCTTCATGTCATAAAGTAATGATGGTCATTTCTCTTTGCTTATTTGAGCTGTTCTTGCCATAATATGGACTTGTTATTTTACCAAATAGGGCTATTGTCACAGTTGTCGTAAGGATTAGACCAAAACGCAGCGGGAATGTGTATACTCATCTTCTTTTATTCGGCTGAAAGAAGGAAAACCGAAACAAAACACACGTATACAAAAACCAAAGACGATAACAGTCTTGTCAGGCACACAGCTAAACAAGAACCAACTATCCACAAATCCCATAGAAAAAACACCCCTCTTAAATAGGACCTTCAATTAGAAGCAACGAGGAGCAGCTGCTTCCAATTGAAGGTCAGCCCAATAAACACCACATAGAAATAGATATACTAGAACATAACCCAACAAACCCCGAAACACTGTAAACAAACACCCCTCTTAAAACAGAACATAGCTCAACAAACCCCGAAACACTCTAAACAAACACACCCCTGCCACGTCCTGACCAAACTACAATAACAAATAAGCCCTTATACTGGTCAGGACGTGACAGCTATCGTCTGTATACCTCCCCTACCTTGTCACAACACAAATTATTAGCTCAAATGCATTAACCTTTAACAAGGCACACCTGTTAATTGAAATGCATTCCGGGAAATTACCTCATGGTGCATGTATATACATATATACATGCACACACACACACAGACACACTGAAACATAGATGTATGTACACATAGCAACTACACACACCAATAACTTTTCACAAACATACTGTAGCATGCTCCATAACATTTTGGCCAATAAGGTTAGTTTCCCAGATCCCTCTCTCTCTTCCTCCTTCCCTCCCTCTTCCCTTCCTTCTTTCTCCAGGCTGTCTTAGTGCATCAGATCAGTAGTTAGATCCATAGCCCTGGCCAGGCATCTGCTCTCTGCTCAGGCAACATGACATCATTACAGCTGACAGGATGCTTCTGCTCTGCTCACTTTCTCTTAACTAACGTGCACACACACACACACACACACACGCACACACGCACGCACACACGCACACACAGGCACACACACAAACAGTGGATTTTTTTTTATTTTAGCAAGTTCGATTGAGGTCAGTCTGCTAACTCTTTCTCTGCAGGCTGCTTGGTCAGGTTTATTAAGATGCAGAACCCCAAAAGGGAGAGAGGGAGCAGTGGGGGGTGGGTCTACAGAATCAAAAGCAGCATCTAACAGAGCTGGGAGGTAGAGTTAGCCTCTGTGTGGCACTTCCACAGAGGGGGAGTCTCTCTTACAGCCCGAAGGGCTATGCTGTATGTGTGTGTGTGTGTGTGTGTGTGTGTGTGTGTGTGTGTGTGTGTGTGTGTGTGTGTGTGTGTGTGTGTGTGGCTCCACAGTACCAATACCTGCACACACACACAAACATAGCCTCCTGAGATAACACAGCTTGTATAGCAGAAACAACAAATAGTCCTTGTCACACCACCTCAATAATAACATACTGCCCACAAGCAGCGTTGTGTGTGACTGTGTGTGTGTTAGTGGCGGTTGCCCAAGAAAATGCCCACATTTCTAACCTCAATGACAGGAGGACCGACCAGAGACAAAACCCACTAATCTGCCACTGAGCAGCATCATTTACACCACAGTGAACCAATGCCTCCCTGCTCAATGTCTCCCTGATTTGCACAGCGCAAACTTGATTCACATAGAGATATTCAGACTGTCAGTATAAACTGCTTCTGTTTTCATTTCGCATTTATTTCAATGCCAGACTCAGGGCATACATTTTTCATCACCTGCTAAGCAATGAATAAAATATTTTTTAAAGAACTGAGAGGGGAGGTGGGGGTGGGGAATCTAACAGATGCAGCGCATGCGGTGCAACGTGCAGACACCGTGTGCATAACGAGAGGCTCTCTCTCTTTCCCAGCCTGCTGCTGTAGTGTGTTGTTGCTAGCTGGGGTGAAGCTGAGAGCTGCTGTAGGGTGTTGTTGCTAGCTGGGGTGAAGCTGAGAGCTGCTGTAGGGTGTTGTTGCTAGCTGGGGTGAAGCTGAGGGCTGCTGTAGTGTGTTGTTGCTAGTTGGGGTGAAGCTGAGGGCTGTGTTTTGTAGCTAGTTGGGGTGAAGCTGAGGGCTGCTGTAGGGTGTTGTATCTAGTTGGGGTGAAGCTGATGGCTGCTGTAGTGTGTTGTTGCTAGTTGGGGTGAAGCTGAGGTCTGCTGTAGGGTGTTGTATCTAGTTGGGGTGAGGCTGATGGCTGCTGTAGTGTTTTGTAGCTAGTTGGGGTGAAGCTGAGGGCTGCTGTAGTGTGTTGTAGCTAGTTGGGGTGAAGCTGATGGCTGCTGTAGGGTGTTGTTGCTAGCTGGGGTGAAGCTGAGGGCTGCTGTAGTGTTTTGTATCTAGTTGGGGTGAAGCTGATGGCTGCTGTAGTGTTTTGTATCTAGTTGGGGTGAAGCTGAGGGCTGCTGTAGTGTGTTGTAGCTAGTTGGGGTGAAGCTAATGGCTGCTGTAGTGTTTTGTAGCTAGTTGGGGTGAAGCTGAGGGCTGCTGTAGTGTGTTGTAGCTAGTTGGGGTGAAGCTAATGGCTGCTGTAGTGTTTTGTAGCTAGTTGGGGTGAAGCTGAGGGCTGCTGTAGTGTGTTGTAGCTAGTTGGGGTGAAGCTGATGGCTGCTGCAGGGTGTTGTTGCTAGTTGGGGTGAAGCTGAGGGCTGCTGTAGTGTTTTGTAGCTAGTTGGGGTGAAGCTGAGGCCTGCTGTAGGGTGTTGTTGCTAGTTGGGGTTGAGGTGAGGGCTGCTGTAGTGTGTTGTTGCTAGGTGGGGTGAAGCTGAGGCCTGCTGTAGTGTGTTGTTGCTAAGTGGGGTTGAGGTGAGGGCTGCTGTAGTGTGTTGTTGCTAAGTGGGGTTGAGGTGAGGGCTGCTGTAGTGTGTTGTATCTAGATGGGGTTGAGGTGAGGGCTGCTGTAGTGTGTTGTATCTAGGTGGGGTTGAGGTGAGGGCTGCTGTAGTGTGTTGTATCTAGGTGGGGTTGAGGTGAGGGCTGCTGTAGTGTGTTGTATCTAGGTGGGGTTGAGGTGAGGGCTGCTGTAGTGTGTTGTATCTAGGTGGGGTTGAGGTGAGGGCTGCTGTAGTGTGTTGTATCTAGGTGGGGTTGAGGTGAGGGCTGCTGTAGTGTTTTGTATCTGGGTGGGGTTGAGGTGAGGGCTGCTGTAGTGTATTGTATGTAGGTGGGGTTGAGGTGAGGGCTGCTGTAGTGTGTTGTATCTAGGTGGGGTTGAGGTGAGGGCTGCTGTCGTGTTTTGTTGCTAGGTGGGTTCAGGTGTGGGGTAAAGGAAGGTGGTAGGAGAAGAGAAGGTCCCGTGTGGCTCAGTTGGTAGAGCATGGTGTTTGCAGCGCCAGGGTTGTGGGTTTGATTCCCACGGGGGACCAGTACGGAGAAAAAAATGTTTGCATTCACTACTGTAAGTCGCTCTGGATAAGAGTGTCTGCTAAATGACTAAAATGTAAAGGAGAAGGCAGGAGAGGAGGAGATGAGCTGTTTAGTTTTTCTATACATTGGCTCATATGGACATTGAGGATTTATCTTCTCTAAGGCCTTCCAACTTGTTTTCCCACTCCACCCATGGTGCAGCTACTGCATATTTGTGGCGGCAGGTAGCCTAGTGGTCAGGCTGTTGGGCCAGTAACCAAAAGGTTGCTAGGTCAAATCCCTGAGCTGTTGTTCTGCCCCTGAACAAGGCAGTTAACCCACTGTTCCTAGGCCGTCATTGTAAATATCCTAGTTAAATAAATATGCCTAGTTAAATAAAAAAAAAAGTTTCCAATGATTTATGTAGAATGTATAGGAGTTCTGTGTATGGTGTCACTGACATAACCTAACACATTGAGCCTGCATGACTGCAGATTGAGAAGTGTGGTTTTGTTTCCCTCCTACTATTTCCACAGAAGAAATAGAAATACTCACAGCAGAATGGATCAACAAAAGAAAGCTTTTTTGATAACTCACCCAGGAATTGAATCCCCCAAGAGATTTGGCAAGAGTGTGTTGAATAACTGCAGGAAGACAATTCTCTCTACTGTACACATACCGGCATACACACAGCACTCAGTGTCAGGATCGGGCCCAAACTACTTTCATTTGGCATTTTTGCTTTAATGTAATATACCAGTCAGATAGAAGTCTGGAGAGATGGTGGGATGGTAATGAATGTTGTTACAGAATAGAAGGTTCAGACCTATCTGCTCTCTCTCTCTCTCTCTCTCTCTCTCTCTCTCTCTGGATCTCTCTCTCTCTCAATTCAATTCAAGTCAAGGGCTTTATTGGCATGGGAAACATATGTTAACATTGTCAAAGCAAGTGAAGTTGATAAACAAAAGTGAAATGAACAATAAAAATGAACAGTAAACATTACACTCACAGAAGTTCTAAAATAATAAAGTATTTTCAAATGTCATCTCTCTTTCTTTCTCTCTCCCTCTCTCTCTCTGGATCTCTCTCTTTCTCTCTCCCTCTCTCTCTCTGGATCTCTCTCTTTCTCTCTCCCTCTCTCTCTCTGGATCTCTCTCTTTCTCTCTCCCTCTCTCTCTCTATTTCTCCCTGGATCTCTCTCCCTGGATCTCTTTCTCTCTCTCTCCCTGGATCTCTCTCTCTCCGTGGATCTCTCTCTCTCCGTGGATCTCTCTCTCTCCGTGGATCTCTCTCTCTCCCTGGATCTCTTTCTCTCTCTCTCCCTGGATCTCTCTCTCTCCGTGGATCTCTCTCTATTTCTCCCTGGATCTCTCTCCCTGGATCTCTTTCTCTCTCTCTCCCTGGATCTCTCTCTCTCCGTGGATCTCTCTCTCTCTCTGGATCTCTCTCTCTCCGTGGATCTCTCTCTCTCTCTGGATCTCTTTCTCTCTCTCTCCCTGGATCTCTCTCTCTGGATCTCTTTCTCTCTCTCTCCCTGGATCTCTCTCTCTCCGTGGATCTCTCTCTCTCTCTGGATCTCTTTCTCTCTCTCTCCCTGGATCTCTCTCTCTCCGTGGATCTCTCTCTCTCTCTGGATCTCTTTCTCTCTCTTTCTCTGGATCTCTCTCTCTCTCTGGATCTCTCTCTCTCTCTCTGGATCTCTCTCTCTCTCTGGCTAGGAGGCAGGCAGTCGTGCCCTTCCAGCACTTTAGCCCCTGATACAGAGGGCTATACCATAGCACTGTAATTTGTGTGTGTGTGTGGAACACCACAGTGACATTATTGCAGTGCTTGAGAATAATGGACAAATCAAAATCAAATCAAATCAAATTTTATTTGTCACATACACATGGTTAGCAGATGTTAATGTGAGTGTAGCGAAATGCTTGTGCTTCTAGTTCCGACCATGCAGTAATATCTAACAAGTAATCTAAACTAACAATTTCACAACAACAACCTTATAAACACAAGTGTAAAGGAATTAATATGAATATGTACATGAAAATATATGAATGAGCGATGGCCGAACGGCATAGGCAAGATGCAGTAGATGGTATAGAGTACAGTATATACATATGAGATGAGTAGTGTAGGTTATGAAAACATTATATAAAGTGGCATTGTTTAATGTGGCCAGTGATACATTTAATTATATCAAGATGGCAAGATGCAGTAGATGGTATAGCGTACAGTATATACATATGAGATGAGTAATGTAGGGTATGTAAACATTATCTAAAGTGGCATTGTTTAAAGTGGCTAGTGATACATTTATTACATCCATTTTACCATTATTAAAGTGGCTAGTGTTGAGTCAGTATGTTGGCAGCAGCCATTCAATGTTAGTGATGGCTGTTTAACAGTCTGATGGCCTTGACATAGAAGCTGTTTTTCAGTCTCTTGGTCCCCGCTTTTTTAAAATGTTAAAATGTTAAATTTATTTAACCTTTATTTAACCAGGTAGGCAAGTTGAGAACAAGTTCTAATTTACAATTGCGACCTGGCCAAGATAAAGCAAAGCAGTTCGACACATACAACAACACAGAGTTACACATGGAGTAAAACAAATATACAGTCAATAATACAGTAGAAAAATAAGTCTATATACAATGTGAGCAAATGAGGTGAGATAAGGGAGGTAAAGGCAAAAAAAGTCCATGGTGGCAAAGTAAATACAATATTGCAAGTAAAACACTGGAATGGTAGATTTGTAGTAGAAGAAAGTGCAAAGTAGAAATAGAGATAATGGGGTGCAAAGGTGCAAAATAAAATAAAATAAATAAATAAATACAGTAGGGGAAGGGGTAGTTGTTTGGGCTAAATTATAGATGGGCTATGTACAGGTGCAGTGATCTGTGAGCTGCTCTGACAGCTGGTGCTTAAAGCTAGTGAGGGAGATAAGTGTTTCCAGTTTCAGAGATTTTTGTAGTTCATTCTAGTCATTGGCAGCAGAGAACTGGAAAGAGAGACGGCCAAAGGAGGAATTGGCTTTGATGCACCTGTACTGACCTCGCCTTCTGGATGATAGGGGGGTGAACAGGCAGTGGCTCGGGTGGTTGTTGTCCTTGATGATCTTTTTGGCCTTCCTGTGACATCGGGTGGTGTAGGTGTCCTGGAGGGCAGGTAGGACACACAGGCTACCTGAGATGTACAAAACCTGCTCTTTCCATGACACAGGTAAATCAGGTAAATCCAGGTGAAAGATACGATCCCTGTAGATGCCACCTGTTAAATCCACATCAGTCAGTGTAGACGAAGGGGAGGAGACAGGTTAAAGAAGGAGTTTTAAGCCTTGAGACATGGATTGTGTATGAGTGCTATTCAGAGGGTGAATGGACAAGACAACACATTTGTGCCTTAGAATGGTATATATGGTAGTAGGTGCCAGGCATATCGATTTGAGTGTGTCAAGAACTGCAACGCTGCTGGGTTTTCCATGTTTAACAGTTTCTTGTGTGTATCAAGAATGGTCCACCACCCAAAGGACATCCAGCCAACTGGACTGGAATGCTTTCGCCACCTTATAGAGTCCATGCCCTGACAAATCGAGGCTGATCTAAGGGTAAAATGGATTGCAACTCAATATTAGGAATGTGTTCCTAATGTTTCGTACGCTCAGTGTATGGCCTGAACTTGCTTAGCGATGTAAAAAAAGAAATGCCTGTTTTCACACAAATATTTACAGAATGTAACACCCAGCGCTGGCACACACACACACACACACACACACACACACACACACGCGCACGCACGCACGCACGCACGCACACACACACACACACTGGCACACACACACTGACACACACACATGCCCAAACGCACGCTGGCACACACGCACCCGCACACACACACGCACACGCTGGCACACATGCACGCACACAGACACAAACACACACACAGCCAGGAGGTTGTACTGTATGTGCTGGGAAATTCATCTGGTTAGAGTGGAGGTAATATATTCCACCAGGACCGGTGTTCCTCGTAGCGATGTAAAATAATTGCTGTGATGCTGGAAGTCAGGCTCAGCTTCTGAATCTCAATGCGGTACTGAGTGTGAGAGGAAGCGTCTGTGTGGAATATTCCCAGAGCTCAGGACGAAGGATGGGAGGCCGACATGTATGGAGGCTACGTACCTCACACTTCCCAGCACCACAGAGAACAACACAGTACGCTGTTGTCTGGGATACTGTACATTGTATAAATTATGTATAAAAGGGTTGATAACTGTTGAGAGGGTTCATGGCATCAGTATTCAGAGAGAGAGAGAGAGAGAGAGAGAGAGAGAGAGAGAGAGAGAGAATATAGTCAGAGGTAGTGAAGGAGCAAGAGGGAGGTATAGAGGGAGGAGAGGGAGCTAGAGGGAGGTATAGAGAGAGGAGAGGGAGCTAGATGGAAATATAGAGAGAGGAGAGGGAGCTAGAGGGAGGTATAGAGAGAGGAGAGGGAGCTAGAGGGTGGTATAGAGAGAGAAGAGGGAGCTAGAGGGTGGTATAGAGAGAGGAGAGGGAGCTAGAGGGAGGTATAGAGAGAGGCGAGGGAGCTAGAGGGAGGTATAGAGAGAGGAGAGGGAGCAGGACAGGAGCTAGAGGGAGGTATAGAGAGAGGAGAGGGAGCTAGAGGGAGGTATAGAGGGAGGAGAGGGAGCTAGAGGGAGGTATAGAGAGAGGAGAGGGAGCAGGACAGGAGCTAGAGGGTGGTATAGAGAGAGGAGAGGGAGCTAGAGGGAGGTATAGAGGGAGGAGAGGGAGCAGGACAGGAGCTAGAGGGAGGTATAGAGGGAGGAGAGGGAGCTAGAGGGAGGTATAGAGAGAGGAGAGGGAGCAGGACAGGAGCTAGAGGGAGGTATAGAGGGAGGAGAGGGAGCTAGAGGGAGGTATAGAGAGAGGAGAGGGAGCTAGAGGGAGGTATAGAGAGAGGAGAGGGAGCAGGACAGGAGCTAGAGGGAGGTATAGAGGGAGGAGAGGGAGCTAGAGGGAGGTATAGAGGGAGGAGAGGGAGCTAGAGGGAGATATAGAGAGAGGAGAGGGAGCTAGAGGGAGGTATAGAGAGAGGAGAGGGAGGTATAGAGAGAGGAGAGGGAGCTGGATGGAGGTATAGAGAGAGGAGAGGGAGCAGGACGGGAGCTAGAGGGAGAAAGGAAAAGAGAGGAAGTGGATGGAGGGGAAGTGTGTCTATCAGGGAGAACATTGTGGTCCCGCTTGCGCTAACAAGGTCTGAGAAAATGCAGAGTGACACAGGAAGAGAGGGAGGGAAAGAAGCGAGTTGAGAGAGGAGAGACAGAGAGCAGAGGAAGATGGAGAGAGAGAACAGAGAGGTTAAAGTGGTGACAGGTAGATGATGAAGTGGCAGGTGGAGTGTCCAATTAGACCTCTATGGTAGTGGAGAGAGGGAGAGGGAGGGAGAGAGGGGAGAGAGAGAGAAAGGGAGAGAGGAGGAAAGGGTACAGGGTGCAAGCCAGGAGGAGCTCCACTCCCTCCCTCTGCCAGGCCAGCTTAATCAAATTAACCATCTCCTCTCTATCCTGCTCTGTCTCACTTGTCTTTCTGTCTCTCTGTCTCTCTTTCTCGCTCTGTCTCGCTTGTCTCGCTTGTCTCATTGTTTCTCCCTCATACACTCTCAGAGCCAATTTATGCTTGATCCGAAAATGTGGACGGAAGCCCCGTGTGGATGGTGTGACGCAATTGCAGAGCCTCCGGAGGCATGCAGAGGCCAAATTGAGTTCCGTACCGCATCGCCGTGCGTCTCTCAAATTTTGTAGCAATGCGGAAGCCTCTGTATAGCTTTGCATCGATATGCAGAGGAAGGGAGGTCCTGTATGAACGCAAACACACTTCCTTGACAACTTCCTGACAACAGCTCTGCGCTGCTCTGTGAAGCGCAAGAAGTATGAATGCCCTGACTTCTGCAAAGGCCATATCACCGTAAATGCTGCATGGACAATGAAGATTCCGAATTGACCAAGAACCGCCTTTAAGAAGTAAAGGTGCCTGGAAGAAGCTCTTGGTTTGCCACACCGGCAGAACCTTTCCAGTTCAAAAGGGTTCCTCGAGGAATCCCTCTGAAAAGCCCCTCGTGGCATGTCATTCTTGTTCATTCTTGCAAATGTAAACTGTCCTTGAATATTTATGCATATTACATATTGTAACGGACTATTAATAATATTAACATTGCTGATTATATATAGTAATAAAGTGGTAACTATTTCAACTTTCGAATTTGCATAGGCTCTTGAGGAACTCATACACTTCTGTGAGCCTCATTGAAGCTACAAAACTGTCAGTGTTCAGCCTTAACATGTGACGACTGTCACAGGATCCAACGAAAGTGGCGCCCCTCCTCGGTCGGGCGGCGCTCGGCGGTCGTCGTCGCCGGCCTATTAGCTGCCACCGATCGTTGTTTCTGTGTCTTTTAGTTTTGTCTGTCTGTTCCGCACCTGTTTTGTGTATGTCATTAGTGGGGGCTTATTTAATGTGTGTTTTCAGTTGGGATTTTGTGCGGGATTGTTGATTGTCCACGTTGTGTTTTCCGACAGTTTTGTCTAAGGATTTACCGGGCTGCGCTCCTTGCTTTTTGTGCCGTGGAATATATATTTTGTGTTTATGGGAAAGTGTTTCTCCCAGGCGAACTTTGTATAGCGCCCTGTGCTTTTCGGCGTTTGTGTGTGTCGGTTTATTAAAAGACACTCACCTCCAGCACCTCTGTCTCCTGCATCTGATTCCGCCTCTACGCCAGTCCAAATCAGACGTGACAGAATCCCGCACCAACACTTATGGAGTCAGCAGGAGCAGAAGCGCCATCCATGGCTGAGCAGGTCTCCCAACATGCCGGCATCCTCCACCGCCTAGGCTCGGCCATGGATCAGGTGTTGGCCCGGTTGGAGAGATGGGAGAGAGGTGCCTCCCCAGCCGGACCAGCTCCGGTCCCTCACCCTGCGCCTCTACCCACATCCACTGAAGCGGGTGCCAGCGGGATCCGGATTTTACCTCCCAGGGAGTTCGATGGGACGGCCGCTGGGTGCAAGGGGTTCCTCCTCCAACTAGAACTGTACCTGGCGACCGTCCACCCCCCTCCCTCCGACGAAGAGAGGGTGAGCGTCCTCGTCTCGTGTCTCACGGGTCGAGCCCTGGAATGGGCCAATGCGATCTGGGATGGTCCAGACTCGGCCCGGGGTGACTACCCTGAGTTCACCCGCCGCTTCCGGGCGGTTTTCGATCATCCCCCGGAGGGCAGGGCGGCGGGTGAGCTACTATTCCATTTGAGGCAGGAGACGAGGACCGCTCACGATTTCGCGTTGGAATTCCGGACTCTCGCCGCTGGATCGGGGTGGAACGAGCGGGCCCTGATAGACCACTATAGGTGCAGCCTTCGCGAGGACGTCCGCCGGGAGCTGGCATGTAGGGACAACACCTCCACTCTGGACCAACTGGTGGATTTGTCCATTAGATTGGACAACCTGCTGGCTGCCCGGGGACGTTCCAGTCGGGGCCTGTTCGTTCCGCCTCCCAGTCCTCCCGCTCCACAGCCCATGGAGATAGGGGGGGCTGCATCGAGGAGGACCGGAGGGGGGGTCTCTCCTGCACCCGATGTGGGCGCAGAGGACACACTGTGGACCGGTGCTGGAGAGGTCCCTCCGGGAGTTCGGAGGGCAGGCAGAGCACTGCTTCGACCCCCCCAGGTGAGTCCGCACCAGCCACACCCAGAGCCCCCTGTCGACCACTTGTACACCTCCATTTGTTTTCCTAATTTTTCCCCTCACTTCCAGTATAAGGCGCTAGTCGATTCAGGTGCAGCTGGGAGTTTTATGGACCATGGGTTAGCTAAGAGGTTAGGGATTCCCCGGGTTCAGCTGGACCACCCCTTCCCCGTGCACGCCCTAGATAGTCGACCGCTAGGGTCAGGCCAAGTAGGGGAGGTCACCGTGCCACTGGTTATGCAGACGTGGGGGGGTCATGTGGAGCGTATCAGCCTGTTCATCATTGACTCCCCAGCGTTTCCAGTGGTACTGGGAATCCCCTGGCTAGCCACACACAACCCCCAGATTTCGTGAGGGCAGAGGGCTCTAACGGGGTGGTCGAGGGAGTGCTCAGGTAGGTGCATAGGAGTTTCCATCGGTGCGACTACGGTGGAGAGTCCAGACCAAGTCTCCACCGTGCACATTCCCTCAGAGTATGCCGATTTGGCTATCGCTTTCAGTAAGACGAAGGCGACTCTATTACCACCCCATCGACGAGGGGATTGTGCGATAAACCTCCAGGCTGACGCGGTTCTTCCTAGGAGTCACGTGTATCCTCTGTCTCAGGATGGGACAGTGGCTATGGATACATACGTCGCTGAGTCCTTGAGACAGGGATACATTCGGCCCTCTAAATCCCCCGTCTCCTCGAGCTTCTTTTTTGTGAAGAAGAAGGAGGGAGGTCTGCGCCCGTGCATTGACTATAGAGGTCTAAATGCTATCACAGTGGGTTTCAGTTACCCGCTACCTCTCATTGCTACGGCAGTGGAGTCATTTCACGGGGCGCACTTCTTCACGAAATTGGATCTCAGGAGTGCGTATAACCTGGTGCGTATCCGAGATGGAGACGAGTGGAAAACCGCATTTAGTACCACATCGGGCCATTATGAGTACCTCGTCATGCCGTATGGGTTAAAGAATGCTCCCGCTGTCTTCCAATCCTTTGTGGACGAGGTCCTTAGGGACATGCTCGGGCAGGGTGTGGTGGTGTACATCGATGACATCCTGATCTGCTCCGCCACACGCGCCGAGCATGTGTCCCTGGTGCGTAAAGTGCTTGGGCGGCTGCTGCAGCATAACCTATACGTCAAGGCTGAGAAATGTGAGTTCTTCAAAAGAGCCGTCTCATTTCTAGGATATCGCATTTCCACCTCGGGGGTGGAGGTGCAGTGTGACTGCGTGACGGCTGTGCGTAATTGGCCAACCCCAGCCACTGTGAAGGAGGTGCAGCGGTTCTTGGGGTTCGCTAATTATTATCGGAGGTTTATCCGGGGTTTTGGCCAGATGGCAGCTCCCATTACCTCACTGATGATGGGGGGCCGGTGCGGCTACGATGGTCAGCAGAGGCAGACAGAGCCTTCCATCGTCTGAAGGTTCTGTTTACCAATGCACCTGTCCTGGCGCATCCGGACCCCTCTTTGCCATTCATAGTGGAGGTGGATGCGTCCGAGGCTGGGGTAGGAGCTGTGCTATCGCAGCGCTCGGGCGTTCCTCCGAAGCTCCGCCCATGTGCATTCTTTTCTAAGAATCTGAGCCCGGCGGAGCGCAACTATGATGTGGGGGACCGGGAGCTGATAGCCGTGGTCAGGGCTTTGACGGTGTGGAGACATTGGCTTGAGGGGGCACGTCACCCTTTTCTCATCTGGACCGACCACCGTAACCTGGAGTATATTCGGGCAGCGAGGAGGCTTAATCCCCGTCAGGCAAGGTGGGCCATGTTTTTTACGAGGTTTAACTTTACTCTCTCGTACATTCCAGGTTCCCGGAACCGGAAGGCTGATGCACTGTCGCGTCTCTACGACACCGAGGAGCGGACCGTCGATCCTACTCCCATACTTCCTGCCTCCTGTCTGGTGGCACCGGTGGTATGGGAGGTGGATGCGGACATCGAGCGGGCGGGTCGGTCAGAACCCACTCCACCGCAGTGTCCCGTGGGCCTGAAATACGTTCCGCTTGGTGTTCGCGATCGCCTGATCCGATGGTCCCATACTCTACCCTCCTCGGGTCATCCTGGGGTGGAACGGACAGTGCGGGGCCTGAAGGGAAGGTACTGGAGGCCCACCTTGGCTGAGGATGTTCGGCGTTATGTCTCTTCCTGTTCAGTGTGCGCTCAGTGTAAGGCTCCTAGGCACCTACCTCGAGGGAAATTACAGCCCCTCCCCGTTCCACAGCGGCCCTGGACTCAACTCTCGGTGGATTTCCTTACGGATCTCCCGCCGTCTCAGGGGAACACGGCGATCCTGGTCGTTGTGGACAGGTTCTCTAAGTCCTGCCGTCTGCTCCCTTTGCCCGGTCTTCCTACGGCCCTGCAGACCGCGGAGGCCCTGTTCACCCACGTCTTCCGGCACTATGGGGTGCCCGAGGACATCGTATCTGATCGGGGTCCCCAGGTTCCACCCCGAGAGTAATGGGCAGGTAGAGCGCATTAACCAGGATGTGGGCAGGTTCCTGAGGTCGTATTGCCAGGACCGGCCAGGGGAGTAGGCGCAGTTCGTGCCATGGGCCGAGATGGCCCAGAACTCTCAGCGTCACTCCTCCACTAACCTGTCACCCTTCCAGGTGGTGCTGGGGTATCAGCCGGTCCTGGTGCCATGGCAACAGAGCCAGACAGAGGCTCCTGTGGTGGAGGCATGGGTCAAGCGCTCTCAGGAGACCTGGAACGCGGTACAGGAATGTTTAAGGAGGGCGAGCGAACGACACAAGGAGAGCGCTGACCGCCACCGCAGTGACGCCCCCGTGTTTAACCCGGGGGATAGAGTCTGGCTCTCGACCCGGAACCTGCCTCTCCGCCTGCCCTGCCGGAAGCTGGGTCCGCGGTTTGTGGGGCCGTTTAAAGTCCTGAGGAGGATAAACGAGGTGTGTTACAGGTTACAACTTCCTTCGTATTACCGCATTAACCCCTCGTTTCATGTGTCTCTCCTCAGGCCGGTGGTAGCTGGTCCGCTGCAGGACAGTGAGGTGCTGGAGGCCCCCCCGCCCCCCCTGGACATCGGGGGGATCCCGGCGTACACAGTCCGAGCCATCCTGGACTCCCGATGTCGGGTAGGGTGCCTGCAGTACCTCGTGGACTGGGAGGGGTACGGTCCGGAGGAGAGGTGCTGGGTTCCGGCGGCGGACGTTCTGGACCCCTCTATGCTGCTGGATTTCCACCGTTGCCGACCAGATCGGCCGGCGCCTCGCCCTCCGGGCCGTGCCCGAGGCCGGCGTCAGGGGAGGGGTACTGTCACAGGATCCAACGAAAGTGGCGCCCCTCCTCGGTCTGGCGGCGCTCGGCGGTCGTCGTCGCCGGCCTATTAGCTGCCACCGATCGTTGTTTCTGTGTCTTTTAGTTTTGTCTGTCTGTTCCGCACCTGTTTTGTGTATGTCATTAGTGGGGGCTTATTTAATGTGTGTTTTCAGTTGGGATTTTGTGCGGGATTGTTGATTGTCCACGTTGTGTTTTCCGACAGTTTTGTCTAAGGATTTACCGGGCTGCGCTCCTTGCTTTTTGTGCCGTGGAATATATATTTTGTGTTTATGGGAAAGTGTTTCTCCCAGGCAAACTTTGTATAGCGCCCTGTGCTTTTCGGCGTTTGTGTGTGTCGGTTTATTAAAAGACACTCACCTCCAGCACCTCTGTCTCCTGCATCTGATTCCGCCTCTACGCCAGTCCAAATCAGACGTGACAACGACAATTCAAAATAAATGATGAACAGGAATTATATTTGCTCTTACGGGTGTCCGTAAGATGATCCTGCAAGGTGGTCCCGTGTGGTTCAGTTGGTAGAGCATGGCACTTGCAATGCCAGGGTTGTGGGTTCAATTCTCACAAGGGACCAGTATGGAGAAAAAAAAGGTATGAAATGTATGCACTCACTACTGTAAGTGACTCTGGATAAGTGTCTGTTAAATGACTACAATGTAAAAGTATATATCTTAAAGCCATGCCCTCCACTCGTGGGTTCCTTCAGGAACCATTAAAGGTTCCTCTGAGAACCCCTCAACTAATCAAAGGTGCAAATATGAACCATTGACTAGCAATGGTTCCTTGAGGATAGCCAGGGGTTCCTTGAGGATAGCCAGGGGTTATTTGAGTAACTTCAGAGGTTCCTTGAGGAAAGCCAGGGGTTCCTTGAGGATAGCCAGAGGTTCCTTGAGGATAGCCAGGGGTTCCTTGAGGATAGCCAGAGGTTCCTTGAGTAACTTCAGGGGTTCCTTGAGGATAGCCAGCGGGTCCTTGAGTAACTCCAGAGGTTCCTTGCGTAACTCCAGGGTACCTCAAGTCACCACTTATACCAATTCTCTCTCTGTCACACATACTCATGCACCCAACGTGTGCACCCTTTCTTAGCATCGATCTATTCTACTAGTCATCTAGACTTGAGTCTTTATCATACCACCTCCACCTGTCTTTTTCTCTCTCTCTCTTCTTCTTCAACAGATGATGTGGTGTATGCACGTATGTAGCAACAAAAGATATGAGCGTTTACACTGCCAGGGCCAGGGCTGCATTTCATCTTCATTACACTTCCCTTGTCTTCTGTTCCCCCTTTTGCCCGTGCTCCAAATGTCAACTGGATTTGGGCACATAGAGTGGCATCTGGTTCCACATTGCAAAATGCACACGGATACAAAAACGTCCCAGCATGCAGTTAACCTGGAGGGACACCAGCCAGCCAGAGCTCTGCCCGCTCCGTCACTAAGAGCTAGAGCACAAGTAAAGTGCTTGCGCATCCTCCAAGCCCCGCCCACACCAACATCTCCACGCCCCGCCCATGCCAACTCCTCCAAGCCCAGCCAACCGCAACTTTTCCACGCACCGCCCACACCAACTCCTCCAAGCCCCGCCCACACCAACATCTCCACGCCCCGCCCATGCCAACTCCTCCAAGCCCAGCCAACCGCAACTTTTCCACGCACCGCCCACACCAACTCTTCCAAGCCCCGCCCACACCAACATCTCCACGCCCTGCCCATGCCAACTCCTCCAAGCCCAGCCAACCCCAACTTTTCCACACACCGCCCACGCCAACTCCTCCAAGCCCAGCCAACCCCAACATCTCCACGCACCGCCCACGCCAACACCTCCCTTCCAGTGAAGGGAAATCGTAATGCTATAGCATACAATGACATTCTAGACAGTTCTGTGCTTCCAACTTTGTGGCATTAGTTTGGGGAAGGACCTTTCCTGTTTAAGCATGACAATACCCCCGTGCACAAACCGGGATCCATATAGAAATGGTTTGTCAGGATTGGTGTGAAAGAACTTGACTGGCCTGCACAGAGCCTTGACCTCAATCCCATCAAATATCTTTGGAATGAATTGGAATGCCAACTGCGATCCAGGTCTAATCGTCCAACACCAGTGCCCAACCTCACTAATGCTCTTGTGGCTGAAAGGAAGCAAGTCCCCGCAGCAATGTTCCAACGTCTAGTGGAAAGCCTTCCCAGAAGTGTGGATGCTGTCATAGCAGCAAAGTGGGGACCAACTCCATATTAATGCCCTGATTTGGAATGAGACTTTCGATGAGAAGGTGTACCACCCTGCATCCCACTGCTGGCTTGTCTCTGAAACTAAGCAGGGTTGGTCCTGGTCAGTCCCTGGATGGGAGACCAGATGCTGCTGAACTTGATGTTGGAGGGCCAGTAGGAGTTACTGTTTCCTCTTGTCTAAAATAAAAAAGATCCCAATGCCCCAGGGCAGAGATTGGGGACATTGCCCTGTGTAGAGTGTCGTCTTTCAGATGGGATGTTAAACGGGTGTCTTGACACTTGGTGGTCATTAAAGATCCCATGGTACTTAATGTAAGAGTTGGGTGTTAACCCCTGTGTCCTGGCTAAATCCCAATCTGGCCTTCATACCATCATGGCCACTTAATCATCTCCAGCTTCCAATTGGCTCATACAGTACCTCTCCCATGCAACTATTCCCCAGGTTGTTGCTGTAAATGAGAATGTGTTCTCAGCGGAGTTGAGTGATTGCGCACAGCTCCATGTCCTTTCCAACTGCTCCATTTATTCAAATCACAATTTAACCAACACCATCTATTTTTGTGAATACCTCGTCCTACCATTTGGTTTTGAAGTTTTGAAACCAAACTATATGGATTTGAATGAAAAGTATTTTAATAAACAACATGAAAAGGTGAGGTTAAGAAGTGCACTCTAAATAGGTCAGGCGCCATACAGGGAGCCTAAGAAGGAATGAAAATGAATTATTTAGGCTATATTATTTCTAGGCTATAGCCTACAAAGAAATACATTGTGAAGCATTTACGAGTGTGTTTCGATGTACTGCGATCTATAAATTGCCTATGTAGGCTGTGATTTACTTAGAATTAAATACAAGTTTAACAAAAAATGACTTGTTAGTGCCATTGAATTCTTCTTTTTGGAATTCATTTTTAGAAACACGAGTTTGGCTAGTCTGTGGCTTCAGGCTCATTGGATGGTGCCTGGAGAGCAGGCCAGCAGGGGGGAATATCCTTTCTACACCTGCATAGCCACTGGGGATGCTAAACACCCTTTTTGCCACTCTTCCCAGGCTGGGAAGAGATGCAGAGTTGTTTTGTTTAATTGTCCATCGGTAGTCCTAATAGTTTTTACGCAAAATAACCCAATAACAATGGAAAGCTCCTTGAGCGTGGGAATATGCCAGGCCTATTGACCCAAAATCAATTATTCTATAGATAATAGAACAAAAAGGAACTTAAGTTTAAGAGATTAGATTTTTTGTTCATAAATACTTTGCTTGAATTACACACTTAGTTATCTACCCACCTCATTTTCTTTCTTTTAGCATGTGCAGGTAATAAGTACACCATCATGCTTCGGAATACGTGTCTTTTCAGATTCCACAATGATTCTTTAGTTGTGGACACTACATCACCACACTCCCTCTCTTGCTCTTGGTCCTCATCTTTGTAAGTCACCTTGATTTAGCACCTGTGTGTTTTTTCAGTGTCTTTATGAAAATATTTAGTGAACTCCATGACAGTAGCTAAAGCAAGGGGCTATAGCAGCACACAAGTAGACTACCAATGCATGCTGGGACGGGGCACGCCTTGAGCTGGTGAAGTGAGCCTACTGGAGATAAGTTGGAGTGGGAAGAGAAGACTGACGCTCCAGCCTTTGGGAAACTCGCTCCACGTTCCAGTCAAATTGGGCACGCTGTGCTCCTCGCTCCACTCCAGCTCCGCTCACATACTCTGGGTCTCAGTCAACTTACCTGGTAAAATAAGGTTTAAAAAAATAAACTACTTTTGGTCATGTAGTGTACGTTGGTGTTCTTGATCATGGCCTGAACTAACATGCATGCAGGCATGCGTGCAAACACCCTCTCCTCTCCTCTCCTCTCCTCTCCTCTCCTCTCCTCTCCTCTCCTCTCCTCTCCTCTCCTCTCCTCTCCTCTCCTCTCCTCTCCTCTCCTCTCCCTTCTCCTCTCCTCTCCTCTCCTCTCCTCTCCTCTCCTCTCCCCTCCCCTCCCTTCTCCTGTCCTCTCCTCTTCTCGTCCTCGTCCTCTCCCGTCCTCTCATCTCCTCGTCCTCTCCCCTCCTCTCATCCTCGTACATGCAGATTAGAATTGACTCTCAATTACATTCATTCCCTGGGCAGAGATGACAGTCAGAACCAGGCCCAGATAAAACACATCAGCGTCTGAAATGGCTCCGTTCAGCACCATCGGCGTCACATCATGGACTCCTATAACAGAGGCTCCCGACCAGCACAGACATATGTTCTATTCACAGACACGTCACTCTTCATTTGTAATAATGATTCTCTCTCTCTCTCTCTGCTGGAGATCGAGGTGAGCTAGCCAGTTAAGACTGTGTATGGTGTGGATATGCTGACCTGTTTCAGAGCGTTAAACTCTTCATTATGGTATCATGGAAGGATGACCGTGAACAGCAAATGCTTCTTTTGTGGGAGCAGAGTCGACTGTCATGGCTACATGAAAGGATTTGCTGAACACAAAATCTATTTCCTGCCTGTTTGGAGATAGAGATGCTCTATCCTTTGGTGTATCTTCCCAATGAGTGTGTTAATCACAAGAAAATCACACACACACACACACACACACACACACACACACACACACACACACACACACACACACACACACACACACACACACACACACACACACACACACACGAATGCCAGCCATGTCGCCCGTAACACAAACATCAGTATTCGAAGTCCATCCATGTCTGAGGACGTCGGGAGATGACGTGGAAACCGGCCACTAGGGGCAACAGTGAGCGCTGTTACCTTCAAGTAGGTTTCAGAATTTACATGGGCAAAAACTGAAACAAGGATGAATGTTTAATTATGACGTGAGACTGTTAAAGCTGCTTGCGAAAGCACCTACGAACACACACACGCACCTACGCACGCATGCATCGACACACACAAACACTCACACACGTGGGGGGTAGTGATTCTATAGTCGAAGTTGCCCAGTCATCCTATGACTTGTTTTGATGCTCCAGGATAGTCCAGTATGTGTATGTGTGTGTCTGTGTGTGTATGTGTGTGTGTATGTGCGTGCATTTGTCCCTGTGTCTGTGTGTCAAATCGAATCTTATTTCATTTGTCACATGCTTTGCAAACAACAGGTGTAGACCTCCCCCTTAACCTTACCCGAAGCTGCCATTTGGTCTTGCCAATGCATAGAAAAACCAGCTAGACATACACTACATGACCAAAAGTATGTAGACATCTGCTCGTCAAACATCTTATTAAAACATCACGGCAGTTGGTCCTCCCTTTGCTGCTATAACAGCCTCCACTCATTGATATGGAGTTGGTCCCCACTATGCTGCTATAACAGCCTCCACCCTTCTGGGGAGACTTTTTCTAGATGTTGGAACATTGCTGCGGGGACTTGCTTCCATGCATCCACAAGAGCATTAGTGAGGTCGGGCACTGATGTTGAGCGATTAAGCCTGGCTCGCAGCCAGTGTTCCAATTCATCCCAAAGTTGTTTGATGGGGGGGTTGAGATCAGGGCTCTGTGCAGGCCAGACAAATTCTTCCAAACCGATCTTGAAAAAAATACATTTCTGTATGGACCTCGCTTTGTGCACGGGGGCATTGTCATGCTGAAACGGGAAAGGGCCTTCACCAAACTGTTGCCAAAAAGTTGGAAGCACAGAATCGTCTAGAATGTCATTGTATGCTGTAGCGTTCAGATTTCCCTTCACTGGAACTAAGGGGCCCGAACCATGAAAAACTGCCCCAGACCATTATTCCACCTCCACCAAACTTTACAGTTGGCACTATGCATTGGGGCAGGTAGCGTTCTCCTGGCATCTGCTAAACCCAGATTTGTCCGTCTGACTGCCAGAGAATGTGTTTCCACTGCTCCAGAGTCCAATGGCGGTGAGCTTTACTCCACTCCAGCCAACTCTTGGCATTGCGCATGGTGATCTTAGGCTTGTGTGCGGCTTTCCTGAAGCTCCCGACGAACAGTACTTGTGCTGACGTTGCTTCCAGCGGCAATTAGGAAATCGGTAGTGAGTGTTGCATCCGAGGACAGACGATTTTTATGCATTTCAGCACTCGCCGGTCCCATTCTGTGAGCTTGTACCTCTTCCCGGCTGAGCCGTTGTTTCTCCTAGACGTTTCAACTTCACACTAATAGCACTTACAGTTGTCCGGAGCATGTCTAGAAGGTCAGAAATTGGACGAATGGACTTGTTGGAAAGGTGGCATCCTATGACGGTGCCACGTTGAAAGTCACTGAGCTCTTCAGTAAGGCCATTCTACTGCCAATGTTTGTCTATGGAGATTGCATGGCGGTGTGCTCGATTTTATACACCTGTTAGCAACGGGTATGGCTGAAATAGCCAAATCCACTAATTTGAAGGGGTGTCCACATACTTTTGTATCTATAGTGTATATTATCCATGTCCTTGTTCAGTCACGACTCCGAGAAACGTGTGTGTGTGTGTGCACGTGCGTTTCTGTGTGTGTGTGCGTGCGTGCCTGTCATAACCAGTCTGGTCTGTGGCTGGGCTCTGAGGTCACGTCTGGGTGACTATCTACAACCCCACTGAACCAATCAGGTTCCAGTATATGAGAGGAAAGAAAGTACATTGAGCAGGAACAGCTGAGGGGTAAGAGAGAGGTCATTACGAGCTTTAAAGGCACCTCAAGTTGATTTTGGTTCCCTGAAGCTTACCAACAGGATAAGGAGGATGGAAAAGAGGGAAATGACATCAGCAAGCCTTCATCATCATTCCCCTCAGAAGTTGCCCTCAAATAAAATGACTGCATTTCAATTGAACTTTTCATCCACAATGTACTTATTTAACTTCAAAACAACTTAACTAAAATCATGTTATTTTATTTACAATGAACAATTGAACAATGTCTTGGTTGTTGTTGGGCAGACAGTTTAAGGAGGTCTGAAAGAATTCAACTCCAGATTTACAAAGGCTGGGAAGGAGTCCAGTCTATTCTATTCTATTTATTATAATACATGTCTTTGTTGAGCTCTTCTGCTGCAAATGGAGAAAAATAATGAATACTATTTAACCAAAAAAATAAAATAAACAATAGCAAATAGTGAGTATAAAAATACAGAACATTAAAAATAACAATAACAAAAAATCTGTCGTATTCCGCCATCAGATCTTCAACCATCTTCAAGGTTGTCGACGGATATTTAAATGATTAAGCCTTAGCTGCTTTCTTCCATGTCCTACTGTCACCATATCTATTGTCCCAGACAGACACTGACTACATTAATAACTATGGTCATATAATCCTCCTTGTGGTGTCATCCAAGTGTCACTGGTGGGCATAAGTTAGAGTTTCAGTGGGAGTCTCTGTCTCACACACACACACACACACACACACACACACACACACACACACACAGACACACACACACACACACACACACACACACACACACACACACACACACACACACACACACACACACACACACACACACACACACACACACACAAACACGCAGGACATGCTCTGAGCTTCTAAATGGGTATGCACATGCACGTGCGTGTGAATGAATGTGTCTATGCACACACAATCATGGACATGTTTAACTATACTCGTGGGGACCAGAAGTCAAGAATAGCAAACAATTCTACCAACTGGGGACATTTTGTCGGTCCCCACAAGGAAAAAGCTATATCTAGGGGGTTTAGGGCTAGGCTGAAGGTTAAGGTTAGGTTTTGGGGTTAAAGTAAGGTTTAAGGTTGGTGTTAAGTTTAGGGTTAGAGGTTAGGGAAAATAGGATTTTGAATGGGAATCAATTGTATGTGTGTGTGTGTGTGTCAGGGGAGCGGTCGGAGAGCGGGCTGCAGGCCACAGGGGCCAGAGAGGGGCCAGGGAGAACCCAGCACTCCACCTCCGCACCAAAAGGCGTTTTAATTTAGCCACACACAGATTAGACCCAGTCTCACCGCATGGCAGCAGAGACTAATGCTTGCCAGATCATTAGGTAACCCTGAGTGAGAAACCTGACAGTACACACACACACACACACACACACACACACACACACACACACCTCTTTCTTTTCATTGCTCATTCACCATCACATCTCTAAAGCTAGTAGCTACCCCATGTCCCACATAACCCCTAGCGTCCTTACTGCTGGGGGGGTGGAAGCTACATCCCATCCAGGAACCATCAGTCCTCATCGCAGCCACTCAGCCAACAGCAGGGTCTTGTACAATATATTAGCTCTGTCCCCTCACCTAATCGCCTGTCATTACCACATCACTTAATGGCCACACACAGCCACATGGCTAAGTCCAGGGGTCCATCAGGCACTCGTCAGACGACCCTGCCCTGAAACACACTAATGCCTGCCTGGCCCTGGTAATGTGACCTAAGTGAAGGACATGTGAGCACACACTTAGGCAGGGTCACACCAGTGGTGTAATGCACTTAAGTAAAAATACTTTAAAGTACTACTTAAGTAGTTTTTTGGGTATCTGTACTTTACTATTTATATTTTTGACTACTTTTACTTTTACTTCACTACATTCCTAAAGAAAATAATGTACTTTTTACCCCATACACGCAAAAGTACTTGTTACATTTTGAATGCTTAGCAGTACAGGAAAATGGTCCAATTCACACTCTTATCAAAAGAACATCCCTGGTCATCCCTACTGCCTCTGATCTATTGGACTCATTAAACATACATGCTTCGTTTGTAAATTATGTCTGAATGTTCGAGTGTGCCCCTGGCTATCCATAAATAAAAAAAACAAGAAAATGGTGCCGTCTGGTTTGCTTAATATAAGGAATTTGAAATGATTTATACTTTTACTTTTGATACTTAAGAATATTTTAATCCAAGTATGACAATTGGGTACTTTTTCCACCACTGGCTCACACAAACACAAACACATGCACATGAACATGAACATTTTGACGTGGAGAAACATACAAACATACATACTCAGAAATGCACAGAGGAAAGCAAGCACACACGCACACACATACACACGCACATGCTCACACAAACACACACACGCATGCACACATATACATACACACACACACATGCACACACACACACACATGCACACACACAAATAATAGAGCCCGAGGCGGAGAAAGCATAAAGTAAGGGGATAACTATAAATGGCAGTTTGCTTGCTGTCTGCTTTACCTCATCACTATAATTGCTGCATGTCTGTCATCACCAGTGAATGTGAAAAAGGGTCTTCCTCAGCTGCTCTCCTGCCTGTTTTGTTCGCTGCTCTCATGTAAAGTGGGAGAAAATAAGTGTCATTCAATGAATGCTGCTATTCTCTGTCTGACAGCTTCATATCTACAAGGTGGGGGAGTTCCTCAATAGCCTTCACTTTCTTAGTAACGGCTTTGACAGGGTGTTAACATCCAATCACACACACAAACACACACACACTCACACTTACGCATACACAAACACGCGCACATACAAATACACACACTTTTCCCTTGATTCTAATGAGAGGGTAGTGGGGAGGGGGCATCTTGCCCCCCGGTGAAGGGGCCGGGTGCTCTGAGTGAATGGGACCCTCTTTAACCCTGCTCTGCTAGCGTCTCTATGTTCATGGAGCTGATCAGCTAGCTCACACCAGAAGGCCTACCATGCCTCATATATAACACATCTGTCTGTCTGCCTGTCTGCCTGTCTGTCTGTTCTCACACCTCTGCCTGTCTGTCTGCCTGTCTGTCTGTCTGTTCTCACATCTCTGCCTGTCTGTCTGTTCTCACACCTATGTCTGTCTGTCTGTTGGCGACTAGATCCGTCTCTCTCTCTCTCTCTCTCTCTCTCTCTCTCTCTCTCTCTCTCTCTCTCTCTCTTTCTTATGCAGCAGACAAATGGGTCTGTTGCCATGGAAACAACTGAGAGTCCAGGGATCCTCTTGAAAAAATATGTCTATTTGGAAAAGTGGGGAAAGTCTCCCCCAAACTGATTGAATACTGCTTAAGAGAAAGATGGGGTGTTCTTAAGGAGTACAAATAGGAGAATAACACACACACACACACACACACACACACACACACACACACACACACACACACACACACAGCTAAGGCTGTGACGGCAGCCTCAGACACCTCCATGTAAGACCAGGCAAGACGACGGACCGATGCATACTGTACTGTCCCATAACAAGAGAAATGAGCAGGAAACCACTGTCTAGGTGAAACTGTCAAAGTGGAGCTCAATCGCTACAACGCAACTGACACATAGTTCAGCTCACATTTAACAATTTCAATTTTCATTACACTTCCCAAATTGACTCAATTGAAAATGTGAATTGACCCCAACATGGCTGCTACACAGTTACAGATGTAGCTAGAGACAGTATAAAAGCACACCCCATGATGCCATGGCTGTCATTGGCATTAGATTATTCTCCTTCCTCTTCTCTCCAGTCCAACTTGTAGGAGCATCTCGTGTCCTTTGTCAAGAGAGCTAAAAGGGCAACGTTTAATATGCAGTAATTAATGCTGACAACCTCCCTTAAATATATGGATCAAACATTTATTGAAGCTCACGCGGCTGAATTTGAAGTGTCATGTCACTGAAATGTCCGTTTCTCACTCCAAGAGTAATTGGAACATCTGCATTATTCAATGTCCTGTATTTCTTACACCAGTCTTTATTTTCTCAAATCAGTGAAGGGCGACGTCCCGTGTAGCTCAATTGGTAGAGCATGGTGTTTGCAACGCCAGGGTTGTGGGTTCGATTCCCACAGGGGACCAGTACGGAGAAAAAAATGTATGAAATGTATGCATTCACTACTGTAAGTCGCTCTGGATAAGAGCATCTGCTAAAATGACTAAGATGCAGACTTTTTGAGAAAGGAGAGATTGTTTGGATGCTCCCCATAAACAGGCATAGCCATGGAATATATTAAATAAAGTTACGGTGAGAAGAGACATTGCAAGCTCTTTCCTCTGCTGTATCCTACAATAAAGCAAGATCAAGACATGTGAATATCAACGATGACATAGTACACAGTTGCTCTCTGCACATACAAGACTTCAGGGGCCTCATTTATCAATCATGCATAGGCACAAATCTGTGGGTAAACCATGCGTGGGATCATTTCCATGCAAAGTGTGAGATTTATCAGTATGAACGTTGGCTTGAGAGTGTGCATAAATGTACGCAGAGCCATGAGCATGCGTATGCACAGTGCCAAGTGGTGGAATAAGGGAACTGCTTGTCAAGCGTAGAACGGGGAAAATGTTGAAAAATGTTGAAATTGTGAGAATAATAATTAAATTATTTTTAGATTTCATTGTATTTCCATTGTGATTTCATGCAACATATCTTGACAGGCTATATCATATAATTTGACCAGTGCATTTGTTACGATAATAATCCACATAAAGCACAGTCATTTGATAAAGCAGAGGCACATTTGAAAGTGAAACCATTGTTGACATACTATAAAAGACTGAGATAAAGGGAAATGGAATGAGAGATGGCTGATCTTGCTCTGTTGGAAGATTTGGCACACGCTGCAGTTTGCAGAGAGTGGGTTTTTAGAGACAGGTGGGACTTCTTTGCAGAAAGTACAGATTGGGTCATTTAGATATAATCTCCCTAAACCAATGTTATATGAATTTTGTTTCGCAACGGGCACTTTTCAGCAGGAGGTTGCCCGTCGGCATCCAACAGCCTTCGATGAGCCGATGTTTTGGATGCAATCATCAGCAAAAGGAACAGTATCATACAACTTCCATACACCATCGCACAACAGGTTGAAGTCAAGAGGTTTGCCCTCAATGGGTTGTCAAATACGAACGGATCAATAAGCACCCACATTGCTCTAAAAGCACCATGCCAAAATGAGTTAAACTATGTGAACAGAAAAGGCTTCCACTCTTAATGTGCAGGTGATAGGTGATGTGATGGGCCAAATAAGTGATGGACCAAATAAGCTGCTGAATGTGGTGGCAAGGTGACCCGTTCATTCTCTGCAGAACAGCAATGTTGGCCTATATGCCGACAGGATGGAGCTGTTGAGGATGGATGGCTTATTGATGAGTGTTGCCTACTCATTTGAAGTATATTTGCCATTCCTAAAGCAACTTGAATTGTCCTAATGGTCTTCTCTTTGTAGCTATGTTTACATTTTTACTGGTCCAACCACAACTGAGCGAGCCAAATAAAACCTTTTAGTTGTACTCAGTCTCTGTCACCAGCACCTCTATTTCAGTCTGACTGCACAGAGAGAATGCTAAGAGTGTGCAAAGCTGTCATCAAGACTAAGGGTGGCTAATTTGAAGAACCTCAAATATAAAATATATTTTGATTTATTTTAACACTTTTTAGGTTACTACATGATTCCATATGTGTTATTTTTATAGTTTTAATGTATTCACTATTATTCTAAAATGTAGAACCAAGTAAAAATTTTAAAAAAAACTATAATGAGTAGGTGTGTGCAAACATTTGAATGGTACTTTATATATTTTATACGTTTACACACATGGGGGATTTATACATGGGGGATTGGAAATTATGCCAACAATTACATTTATGGAAGCCATAATATATCTGCAATATTAAAGCTGATCTACCCCCTAAAAATATATATATAGTTTATAGATTAAATATTAATCTACAGCACCTGGGAGAAGTAGGTCTGGGAAAGGTACTGAGAGAGAAAAGCCCTGAAACAGGACAACTTCGGACAGAAGATGTGGCATGTTACCTTTAAAAAGTATAAGGCAATGTTTGTATGACACCCTATGAAACATACCCCTATTTACCACTTATACCAGTGGGTAACTGGCAAATTGGAAGGGGTGGGGGGCTGGGAGGTGTTGTAAACCCTTTCAGATATACCAAAATGCAGGCATGGTAAATTAGTGGGCTTTTGGTCTGTCTATGAATGCGACATAATACAGTACACCACACAGGAACACACTCCTACACCACACAGGAACACACTCCTACACCACACAGGAACACACTCCTACACAACACAGGAACACACTCCTACACCACATAGGAACACACTCCTACACCACACAGGAACACACTCCTACACCACATAGGAACACACTCCGACACCACACAGAAACACACTCCTACACAACACAGGAACACACTCCTACACCACAAAGGAACAAACTCCTACACCACAAAGGAACACACTCCTACACCACACAGGAACACACTCCTACACCACATAGGAACACACTCCTACACCACACAGGAACACACTCCTACACCACACAGGAACACACTCCTACACCACACAGGAACACACTCCTACACCACACAGGAACACTCCTACACCACATAGGAACACACTCCTACACCACACAGGAACACACTCCTACACCACATAGGAACACACTCCTACACCACACAGGAACACACTCCTACACCACACAGGAACACACTCCTACACCACACAGAAACACACTCCTACACAACACAGGAACACACTCCTACACCACACAGGAACACACTCCTACACCACACAGGAACACACTCCTACACCACACAGGAACACTCCTACACCACATAGGAACACACTCCTACACCACACAGGAACACACTCCTACACCACATAGGAACACACTCCTACACCACACAGGAACACACCTACACCACACAGGAACACACTCCTACACCACTGACAACCCATGTTTTCCTTTTCCTATCACACACCAAATAATGACAAATACTGTATAACGTATAGCGTCATGTATAATGTTGTTCATCATGTATCATATACACTGAGTGAACAAAACATTAGAAAGACCTGCTCTTTCCCATGACATAAACTGATCTGTAGAATTTTGGTGAAATCTCTGGTCCCTTATTGATGTCACCAACTTCAATCAGTGTAGATGAAGGAGAGGAGACAGGTTAACTTCTTAGGTCTAGGCCCCTTTTTTCTCCACTTCCTGCCTGAATGACTTGCCCAAAGTAAACTGCCTGTAGCCCAGGCCCTGAAGCCAGGATATGCATATAATTGGTACCATTGGAAAGACAACACGTTGAAGTTTGTAGAAATGTTAAAATAATGTAGGAGAATATAACACAATAGATATGGTAGGAGAAAATCAATAGAAAAACCAAGCAGAATTGTTTTTGAGAGAGACCATCCTCTTAGAAATGTAAGAGAAAGGTCAAAATTAGCTCCCTGGATGCAATTCCTATGGCTTCCACAGGTTGTCTGCAGTCTACGTTCAAGGTTTCAGGCTTGTAACTTAAAAAAACGAATAAGTAATATCAGTTTTAGTAGAAGGGCACAGTCATGGAAATTCGTGAAGACATTACGCACCTGCTAAAATCGGTTTCCTATTGAACATAGTTCTTCCGAAATAAATATTATAGTTTGATTACATTTTAGGGTATCTGAGGAGTAAATAGAAATGTATTTTCACTTGTTGAAACAAAGTTCAGGGGTAGATTTTCGGATTCCTTTCTCTGCAAGTTGAACAATTGGATTACTCAAATCGAAAGCGCCAACTAAACAGGCTTTTTGGGCATCATGTTGTCGTGGTACTTTGCTGCAGGAGGGACTGGTGCACTTTACAAAATAGATGGCATCATGAGACAGGAAAATTATGTGGATATTTTGAAACAATATCTCAAGACATCAGTCAGGAAGTTAAAGCTTGGTCGCAAATGGGTCTTCCAAATGGACAATGACCCCAAACATACTTCCAAAGTTGTGGCAAAATGGCTTAAGGACAACAAAGTCAAGGTATTGGAGTGGCCATCACAAGCCCTGACAACAATCCTATAGAAAATGTGTGGGCAGAACTGAAAAAGCGTGTGCGAGCAAGAAGGCCTACAAACCTGACTCAGTTACACCAGCTCTGTCAGGAGGAATGGGCCAAAATTTACACAACTTATTGTGGGAAGCTTGTGGAAGGCTACCCGAAATGTTTAACCCAAGTTAAACAATCTAAAGGCAATGCTACCAAATACTAATTGAGTGTATGTAAACTTCAGACCCACTGGGATTGTGAGGAAAGAAATTAAAGCTGAAATAACTAATTCTCTCTACTATTATTCTTACATTTCACATTCTTAAAATAAAGTGGTGATCCAAACTGACCTAAGACATGGAATTTGTACTCGGATTAAATGTCAGGAATTGTGAAAACTGAGTTTAAATATATTTGGCTAAGGTGTATGTAAACTTCCGACTTCAACCGTATGTGCACTCTGTTCACCATTGTCTTGTCGGTTATTGTTCCCATGTCCCTTGGTCTTGTGAGTAGCTGTGCTTTCGTGTTGCGTGTATTGTGTACTCGTTATTACGGGTCTCGTCCCGAGTATTTATTAGAGATTTAACCTCGCTCTTTTGTTTGGGTTACATCACTGTGTTTATGTATACGTGTTTGTCTTGGGCTTCGTTCCCGTGCCTTTCATGGCATGTTGTATTTTTGGTTGGAGTATTAAAACCCCCTATTACGTATTCTGTGCCTGTCTCCAATCATTTATACAACGTGACGTAAACGCAGGAATAATAGGGATTTGGTTGTACAAAGCACTCTGACCAAGTGTCTAACACAGGACATCTTTAATTGGTTCATATGGAAAGAATTGATTTCTTTATGAATCAATATTTGTTTATAGAATTTATACTTTTAGACAACAATATTATTATGTCTGACGCTAGAAACACTGCTGGAGAATCTGTCTGTCTGTCTGTCTGTCTGTCTGTCTGTCTGTCTGTCTGTCTGTCTGTCTGTCTGTCTGTCTGTCTGTCTGTCTGTCTGTCTGTCTGTCTGTCTGTCTGTCTTGTCTGTCTGTCTGTCTTCTGTCTGTCTGTCTGTCTGTCTGTCTGTCTGTCATTGTGAGGTGAGTTGTATGGCAGTGGGAAAAGACCCCTCTGGCTTAAAGCATGAACCATGTTAAACTCTATTAAATTAGCAAGGCTTTAATATTAAAATAATAACATTTACCTCTACAATAAATGGTTTTACTTCCAAGATCAATACAGCCACTCTATAATGCCAGAGTATTATTATAAAGTAATAAGCAAGCCCTGTTGAACTGTACAGAACATTAGATAAAACCACACATTATAGATTAAATAATTTCATATCAAATGTCACAGATTCCCATGGGACGTAATATGGTTACATCACTAAAGGAGAGATGTGGTCTTTATATAGAACAGAGAATTACCTTTCCATAACATAATGTAATGAAAAACCACTCACTCATGTCTGACTTTGTGTTTGCACATGTTCCTTAACCCTCTGAACACCGTGAAGAGCTATCAGACATCTCTTGAAGATAACCTTTCTTATCTCAGGTTTAAGAACAGTAAGTAGCAGCATCAGTCTATGACTCACTCCCTCTCCAAAGTTTAGCCTTAATTGCATTGCCAATTTTGAAACACGTAAACCCATGACCTTGTCCAAATGCAGCGCAGGCGTGGTCAAGGGGAAAGAGAAGACATTGACTGATAAATAACCAAACACGATGCCATCCCTCATAACCCGTTTTGTGTGATGATTGTCTTTCTTGGGACGATGAAGGTGTAAAAGAGAGGAAAGAATAGAAAGATGAATGCTGAAGATGAAAAAAATATGAATGCTGAAGGCCCCTGGCTGTCTGTGGCCCCAGTTAAGGCCTCCTCAGAGGAGAGAGAGAGAGACACACTGAAGGTACTCTCCATTCAGAGCTCAATCAATGCAGCCTGATTACATTTCAAGTGGTTACTTGGACTTTTTTTGTTTGTTGTGACATCCCCTCTGGCTTTGTGCGGTTGTAGTGCTCCTGATAAAGACAGCTGGGATCCTGGTTGGATAGCAGAGAGGAGGCGAGTGGAGAGACAGTTTGGGGAAGGGGTTAAGGCTGTTTTCTGTACAGAGCAGTTTGCCGATGTTCCTTTTACTGACAGTGCTGTTTCTCCCTCTCTGTCTCTACACTCTCTTCAATTGATGAGGTACATAGTAAGGAAGGAAAGAGAACACAAAATGAGAGAGAGTGCAATGTTGAACAATGCAGTTTAGCTTGGTGTTAGCAGTAGTCACTAATGATAACGTCCGGATAGCTGTGCTGACACACTTGATGACCTTATCAACTTATGACATGGTGTTAGTGCACCGATTTGGACAACGAGTTATCAGGCATGGACCCCTCACCCCTGCTAGGCCTTTATTTGTGGGTGAGAACAAGCAGGCTAACTGGGAATAAAAAGGTATACATCTAATTGGAAACACTGACCTAAAAACATAGGCTACACACACACACACACACACACACACACACACACACACACACACACACACACACACACACCCCCCCCATTAGCTCAGAACCCAACATATATCACAGTACAATGCAACTCTGATAACAGGCTGAAAGAAACCGATAAGCTCCAGGTCTAAACAGGGCCAAAGTGTTGGCCTAAATAATACACGTGACATGTTAAAAGGTTACTTGAACTGGCAAATTCAAATTTAATTGAGGTTGCGTGTTGAATAATTGATTTGTCCTGGTGGAGAACACGACGGCGGGACAAGCCACCTCTGTGCTATGTGGGGATACATGGACACGAGGAGGAGCTTAGAGATGCACGCAACGCCAACGCCACGCCACCGCCACATCAACGCCAGCCCTACGCCATGATCTGATGAAGCCCAAGCCCAGCCAGCACCCAAGGCCCTCAGGCTCTCACACACAACAACACAGCACAGCCCAGCCACCATGGAGACACCACATTGCCCTGGAAACCACCCGGGGTGAATGTTGAATCAGTCTTTACGGCGTCAAGGATGAAGAAAAACAAACATAAACAATGAACGTTGAGATTACGGTTGAAGTCTTGTTTTTGTTGTTGCCGTCGTGCTACAAAGCTGACATAAAGTGAGCATTTAGTGTCCTTCTTTAATGTCTCAATCGCCTCTGTTTCCCTCCCCCCACTCGACTGTAGGTATTTCTGTTGGAGGCATCTGCTTAGATCTGAGTCTTTAATGCTGACTGCCGCAACTCTTTTGAGTCTCACTACAAAAGCATCTGGCAGTAAACTTTTCCCCCTGAAGGAGCGAGGGTGTGTTGTTGGGATAGCTGCCCTCTAGGGAATCTACTGCACTAGCACAGCCGGATCTGAGGACGTACACGCAGGCAGGCTGCGTCTCTCCCCCCTTCAACTGCAAACAAAGCGCTTTCACACGCGGCACAATTCTCTTCGTCATTTCTCTGGGAGAATATATTTATGTGTGTGTAGCTATAGCCTACTTACATTTTTTTTATTTAACCTTTATTTAACTAGGCAAGTCAGTTAAGAACAAATTCTTATTTACAATGACAGCCTAGGAACAGTGGGTTAACTGCCTTGTTCAGGGGCAGAACGACAGATTTTTACCTTGTCAGGTCGGGGATTCTTTCTAGAAACCTTTCGGTTACTGGCCCAACACTCTAACCACTAGGCTACCTGCAACCCATGTAGGGTGGGGGTTGTATACGTGTGTGTGTGTGTGTGTGTGTGTGTGTGTGTGTGTGTGTGTGTGTGTGTGTGTGTGTGTGTGTGTGTGTGTGTGTTTGTGTGTGTGTGTGTGTGTGTGTGTTTGAGAGAGCACACAGTGATTAGTATTGTTGATTTGGAATGATTTTTCAGTCTGTCTGTTCTATTCCTGTTCCTCAGTTCTCAGTTTCTGACCCTCTCTGGATGAAGCAGGCCTTGTCATCGTTGATTCCACTCTTTTTTTCTGTGTGCTGAGGTGGCGGATTGTGGCAGCGAGATGCCTCTGTCATGGACGTGCTTATCCCTTCACTCTAGCTCTCCCTTATACATAAAATATCAAACATCTGAGGGACAGTCTAGTGACCTGTTCTGACCCCCCCCCCCCCCCCCCACACACACAGCGCTCCAGTCAGCTCACATCCCCCCACATACGTGCCTTGACTTATTTCAACTGAAACCAAAACCCTCCGACGATGTATTTGCGACATCTGGCGGTGCATGCTATATTCTGGTATACCTACATACAAAGCGAGCATCAGAGATGGCGAAGAAGCCAGTGCGTCTGTGTGTGAGAAAGAGACGAGAGAGAGTGAAAGGGGAAGGAGAGAGAGAAAGAGAGAGAGAGAAAGGAGGAGATAGAGAGTGAGAGAGAGAGAGAGAGAGAGAAAGAGATTGGGAGAGTGAGAGCGAGAAAGATGGCACAGCGCAGCAGAATAAAGTTGTGTATGCTATAGGTGTATAAGCTATAGTGTCTTGAATTCCATAGCTAAAGGCTTGGATACCCCCTAGTGGGCAGACAATGGCAATCTGGCCTGTAAAAATGTGTGTGTGTGTGTGTGTGGGGGGGGGGGCGGGGGGGGGGGGGGGGGCAATGGGTGCCTATGAATCCATAGGGTCCAGAGGTCACCCTTCTTGAGATGCACTGACATCATGACAATGAGACACTTCTACAGCCTTAGAAACACAAGCTGATCCATTCTGTGTCTTTAAAGCACCATGCCTCCCAGTTCCCACACATTCAGCGAGAGTGTCAGACAGAGGAAAAACAAGGGAGAGTGAGGGAGAGAGAGAGACGGGGAGGGGGAGAGAGAGAGAGAGAGAGCGAGAGAGAGGGAGAGAGAGAGACAGAGAGAGAGAGAGACAGAGAGACAGAGAGAGAGAGGGAGAGGGAGAGAGAAATAAAAGCCTGGCTGAGGAGTAAAGTGCAGAGCGGTGAACGTGTAGACTTCACCCCTGCCCCCAAACCCCAGCCTTTCTTTCTCTCTTTCAGGGGATGGATTAAAAGAGATGGCTTAATTCAGTCTAATTATCTACCCTCACCCTTTCTTCCCTCCTCCTCTCTCTCTCTCCCTCTATATCGGTGCATGGATACTAATTAGTTAGTATGAATTGTATCTATTATACAAATATACTGCACAATTATGAGAAAAATATATTTATCTGTTTTGAAGTGTTATGTTTTCACATTGTGAATGTGCTCTTAAATCATAGAAGGAGGCTACAGAGAGGGGAAAACTATACACATAATACATATAACAGTTCCACATTATGCTTTCTACCTATTAACGGTGTTAGAAAATTATTGATGGTAAGGATCACATAATTATCGAATTGCTCAGATAATTGCTTATGCATGGAGGCTAACATAGGAGAATTGCCTAAACCATGAACTAGCACTTGGAGACAAAATCTACAACATTTACAGAATCATGTAATCATATCAACATTCCACAAACATTTGCAATACCAGTTCTATTAACAGTAAACAACACAGTGATTCAAAACTTAGTGTTATTCATGCAATAACGGTGCAATGTGTGTGTGTGTGTGTGTGTGTGTGTGTGTGTGTGTGTGTGTGTGTGCCCAAGTGCTTGCGTGTGTGTTACATAAGGGAAATAGCAATAATGAGATCATACATTGGTGTTGAAAGTGCTAATTAGTGAATGTACTAAGGCAGAGGAAGCTAGACGAGGATCCCAGTGACTTCAGTCATTGTTGTGTAATCCTCTCCCAGTCACATTCAGAACTCATCTCATCATCTCATCACGGACGCCGGTACACAGGCTTCTGGCTTGTTTTGTGTTTTTCTTTTTGCCGTTCAGATGGTGATTCTCTTTTCTGAGCTGCGAGGTTTTAATGGCAATCAGAATAACTGTGTGAGAGAGAGAGAGAGAGAGAGAGAGAGAGAGCGAGAGAGAGAGAGTGAGAGAGAGAGAGAGAGCGAGAGAGAGAGATAGAGAGAGAGCGAGAGAGCGAGAGAGAAAGAGAGAGAGAGAGCGAGAGAGAAAGAGAGAAGGAGCGAGAGAGCGAGAGAGAAAGAGAGAGAGAGAGAGCGAGAGAGCGAGAGAGCGAGAGAGAGAGAGAGAGAGAGAGAGAGAGAGAGAGAGAGAGAAAGAGAGAAAGAGAGAGAGAGAGAGAGAGAGAGAGAGAGAGAGAGAGAGAGAGAGAGAGAGAGAGAGAGAAAGAAAGAGAGAGAGAGAGACAGAACTTTACCTCAGGACTCAGCTGTCGGCACACTTTAACAGCTTCATTTGTGGATCGGGCCTTTGATCTGTCACTGTTCTCTGATGCACAAATTTGCCCCTAAAATAAATAAATAAATATCCCAGATTTGGTTCTCTTTAGCTAGCTGGCTGCAAACTCTCCTCTGCCTCTCTCTCCTCTTCTACACTGCAGTGATGTATCTCCTCCTTAGGGTAGAGCCCTTTGTAAATGCTATGTTGCACGCAGGCACACACACGCACGCACGCACACGCACGCACACACACAGCTTCCCCAACAGTAAGTCCCCTTACTATGTGTTCTCAAAGTGCTCCATTATATTGAAAGAAAGAAAAGAGATGCAGTGGGGAGAGAAAGAGAGAGAGAGAGAGAGAGAAAAAGAGAGGGGAAAAAGACAGGAAAAGAGAGAGAGAGATAGGGGACTCGGGGATAGAAAAAGAGAGAGAAAGAGAGTGAAGGAGTAAGAGCGAGAGTGAGAGAGAGAGAGAGAGAGTGAGAGGAAGTCATGGTATGTCAGAGTGAGAGAAATAGAAAGAGGGACAGGGATTATTATCAGCACCGTCATGACAGAGATGTTGTGGTGAGTAACACAGAAACAACAATATCTCCCAGCTGAGCTGCACAGAAATACATCAGGACCGGCTATGGCTCCTCTCCTCCGCTACAGACAGACATGACACATTCACTCCCAGACTGATGATACTACAGCAGCTCCAGTAGGCAACAGCAGGCCTGGGATACCCCAACTAGCTTTTAACCCTGCTGGAAATACAAGACCTGTCACATCCTGACCTGTAATAGGGGTTGTTTATTATTGCAGTTTGGTCAGGTCGTGGCAGGGGGTGTTTGTTTAGTGTGTTTCGGGGTTTTTGGTTTATGTTCTATGTGGTTTTCTAGTTTTTCTATGTCTATGTTAGTTTTGTCAATGACCTCCAATCAGAGGCAGCTGTTTGTTGTTATCTCTGATTGGAGGCCATATTTAAGTGTGTTTGTTTTTACTTGTGTTTGTGGGTGGTTGATTCCTGTTTAGTCTATGCACCTTACGGGACTGTTTCGTTGTTTGTTTTGTGTAAGTGTTTTGGTTTCCTTCAATAAAAGAAGATGTTCACTATACCCGCTGCAGTTTGGTCCACTACCTATAACGACGCGTGTGACAAGACCGCCACTTCTACACCATCTTGAGTGTCTTCTCCAAAGATCCCTTTGAGTAGTCATCACAAGACATCTCCATGGCCCATCCAAGCATTCAGAACGTCAATTCCAAAAAGGCTGTCTATTTTAAAGATGCCCATCTCACTTCAAGAAACCTGTACATGCTTGCCCGTACCAAGTTCACTCGTTTGAGCCCTTGCCCGTCTCATGGTTCACAAGGAGAGGGCTCCATAACTGCAGTGGAGACAGACTCCATAGAAGCCCCACACAGTTGGTAGGGCCTAGAGAAAACTACAGGCAGGCTGACCTCCCAAACAAGGAAGGGGGAATCAAACCATGGGCAGTATGCCAGCGGGTGGTAGGGTTTTCAAGAAAGGATAGGGGGAGAAATAGGAGGAAGAGAAAGGAGGAGAGCATGAGCGTGAGAAGCAAGCCAACCCTCACATCCTCAAACACACCAACTTCCCTTCAGGTGTTAGGGTGGCGGTAGCCTGGGGTGGAGGAGACATGAGGTGAATCCCAGGAACGGTGGTTCGTATTCTGGCGATGTTGTGTGGAGGAGCAGGAGAAGATGTGACAGTACCCCCCTTCTGACTCGCGGTTCCAGCCGCAGGACGACGACGACCAGAGGGATGACGATGAGGAGCGGGTCGATCGGGGCGGCGAAGGTGGAAATCACAGATAATGTTGGGGTCCAGAATGTCCTCCACCAGAACCCAACACCGCTCCTCTGGGCCACACCCCTCCCAGTCCACCAGATACTGGAGCTGACCCCCATGATGTCGGGAGTCCAGTAGGGATCTGACAGTGTACGTCGGACCCCCCTCACTGTCCGGGGGGGTGGAGGTGTGTGTCGTAGGGGACAGGGGGGACAGTATCAGCAAGTGGACCAGGAACCACCGGCTTGAGAAGGGAAACAGACGATAGTAACTGGGTAGTTGTAACCTGTACGTCACCTCGTTGACCCTCCGGAGAACCTTGAACTGCTCCACAAACCGGGGGCTCAGTTTCTTGCAGGGCAGGCGGAGTGGGAGGTTCCTGGTAGAGAGCCAGACACAGTCCTCAGGATGGAACACAAGGGTGTGGAGTCTCATGTGCACGTTGCTCCACACCTTCTTCGTACGCCGGAACCACTCATCTACCGCAGGAGCCGCGGTCTGGCCCGGTGTCCATGGGGCCAGGGCTGGCTGGAAACCCAAGACACACTGGAAGGGTGTCAACCCAGTGGAGGAGTAACATAGGGAGTTCTGGGCGTACTCAGCCGATGGAAGGAATCGTGCCTTCAAACTTAGTGCCTCTTTGCTTGACATCATGGAAAATCAAAAGAAATCAGCCAAGACCTCAGAAAAAAATTGTAGACATTCACAAGTCTGGTTCATCCTTGGGAGCAATTTCCAAATGCCTGAAGGTACCACGCTCATCTGTACAAACAATAGCACGCAAGTATAAACACCATGGGACCACGTAGCCGTCATACCGCTCAGGAAGGAGACACTTTCGGTCTCCTAGAGATGAACATACTTTGGGGCGAAAAGTGCAAATCAATCCTAGAACAACAGCAAAGGACCTTGTTAAGATGCTGGAGGAAACAGGTACAACAGTATCTATATCCACAGTAAAACCAATCCTATATCGACATAACCTGAAAGGCTGCTCAGCAAGGAAGAAGCCACTGCTCCAAAACCGCCCAAAAAAAGCCAGACTACGGTTTGCAACTGCACATGGGGACAAAGATCGTACTTTTTGAAGAGATGTCCTCTGGTCTGATGAAACAAAAATATTACTGTTTGGCCATAATGACCATCGTTATGTTTGGAGGAAAAAGGGGGAGGTGTGCAAGCCGAAGAACACCATCCCAGCCGTGAAGCATGGGGGTGGCAGCATCATGTTGTGGTGGTGCTTTGCTGCAGGAGGGACTGGTGCACTTTACAAAATAGATGGCATCATGAGGAACAAAAATTATGTGGATACATTGAAGCAACATCTCAAGACATCAGTCAGGAAGTTAATGCTTGGTCGCAAATGGATCTTCCAAATGGACAATGACCCCAAACATACTTCCAAAGTTGTGACAAAATGGCTTAAGGACGAACAAAGTCAAGGTATTGGAGTGGCCAACACAAAGCCCTGACCTCAATCTTATAGAAAATGTGTGGGCAGAACTGTTAAAGCGAGTGCGAGCAAGGAGGCCTACAAACCTGACTCAGTTACACCAGCTCTGTCAGGAGGAATGGGCCAAAATTCACCCAACTTATTGTGGGAGCTTGTGGAAGGCTACCCAAAACTTTTGACCCAAGTTAAACTATATAAAGGCAATGCTACCAAATACTAATTGAGTGTTTGTGAACTTCTGACCCACTGGGAATGTGATGAAAGGAATAAAAGCTGAAAGAAATCATTCTCTCTACTATTATTCTGACATTTCACAGTCTTAAAATAAAGTGGTGATACTAACTGACCTAAAACAGGGAATATTTACTAGGATTAAATGTCAGCAATTGTGAAAACTGAGTTTAAATATATTTGGCTGAGGTGTATGTAAACTTCCGACTTCAACTGTATGCAAAAGATGCTATCAAGATCACTACATTTCTCCAAGGGCCAAATTCAATCAAGCAGAATGTGCTCAACAGTCATAACAAAGCACAATAAAGCAGACATTGTGCTTTGTTAGTAAGAAAGAGAAGAAACGGAATCAATTCAGCAACTGATCCAACTGATCCACCTGCTTTTGTGTTTTTTTTACCTCTCCTTTCTTTCTTTCTTTCTTTCTTTCTTTCTTTCTTTCTTTCTTTCTTTCTTTCTTTCTTTCTTTCTTTCTTTCTTTCTTTCTTTCTTGAATAGTGTAGCCGGGGTCTCGGAACTTAAGCAGAGATGGGAGAAGAGATGAATCCACAAATGTCCTGAACGTCATACATTAGAACAGGAGTCAGTGATGGTCGCCATTGGCAGTTAGAGAGCCCTAACAACCAAATGTCAGCCATTACGTGCCTTCTACAGGGTCAGTGAGCAGGAGTGTACAGGTCAGTGGATATGCCCTCTAGTCCACCAATTTTGAACCATTGAGGGGACATGATCATGTGAGCAATCTAACTTAACAGTTCCATACTAAATATCAAGGTTTTTCGTCTCATCACACCTGTAGAATACTAGGGGAGACAATACCACACACACACACACACACTCACACTCACACACACACACACACATACACATGCACACACACACACACACACACACACACACACTCTAATCACACAGCCTGCAGTGAGAGATGAGTGTATAATTACTTTGGCTTTGTGAACTTCTCTTCCAAGGGCATGTGAAGGGAAGATGTGGTGACAGCCTCTCCTTCTCAATAATGGTCCAACAACCTTTAATACTCAACGAACACTAAAACCCTGTGTGTACACACACATACACACACGCGTCTCCTTGCTAAAGAATATTACAGATAACTGTCGCCGAATCTCAATGACCGCTCCATGTGTCCTGGCAGTGACAAGGCCAGCTGACCATCTGCCCAGGGGGCTGGGGTGGAGGTCTGTGGGACTCTGTCCCCCTCATCAGGCAAATACACCTCCACATTCACCTGCACTCCCACCTCCAGGACAAGATCAGATCACCACTGAGATATGAGCCTGACAGGCCTGCTTTACACTGGAGTCCTCTGGAGACACTACTGTAGCAGGCGTTGAACCACCCCATCATACTGACAACACTGATATCACACTAGCACAAGAGGGAAAGATAGCATGTGAATGAGTGGTCATGGAGTGGGAGGAAAAGTGTCAAGAATTTGGTCTTATGTCATATATCAGGATCTGTCATTAGTTTTACACGAGGTGTTTAGTTAGCCTAATGTAAGTCTTTCAAAAAAGAAAGGAATTGAATTTCCCATTCTGAAGTATGATGGGGAAACAGGCAAACAGAGGCAACATGTTGAACAAATAAATGTGGCAGTCGTTTGCTGTTAAATTAGCCCTGGAATTACCTGAAAGGGGCTTAATTGTGGCGTGTTCTGCTCCTAATATCTGTAAATGCTTTAGCAGGTTTGGAAGTGTAATTTATTGGCTAAATCAAGAGGAATTATGGAGAAACAGGAGGCCTGCCAATCGGGGGGGGGGGAACGACAAGTTGGAGGATGACAGCTGGTGTTACGCCCTGACCATAGAGAGCCCTTGGTTCTCTATGGTGTAGTAGGTTAGGGCGTGACTAGGGGGTGTTCTAGTATGTTTATTTCTATGTTGGTGCTAATATGGTTCCCAATTAGAGGCAGCTGTTTATCGTTGCATCTGATTGGGGTTCATATTTAGGTAGCCATTTCCCCACCTGTGTTTTGTGGGGTTTTGTTTAGTGCATTGTGTGCTACGAACGGCACGTTCATTTTTGGTCTTTTGTTGTTTTGTTAAGTTTCACTTTGAAATAAAATATGTGGAACTATACGCACGCTGCGCTTTGGTCCCATCCTTTTGAAGAACGTGACAGCTGGCTTGTTTGAGAGAGTCTGTTAGGCACTAATACCACACAGTCATCTGAAACTACAACCACAGTCATCTGAAACTACAACCACAGTCATCTGAAACTACAACCACACAGTCATCTGAAACTACAACCACAGTCATCTGAAACTAAAACCATACAATCATCTGAAACTAAAACCATACAATCATCTGAAACTACAACCACACAGTCATCTGAAACTACAACCACAGTCATCTGAAACTAAAACCATACAATCATCTGAAACTACAACCACACAGTCATCTGAAACTACAACTACACAGTCATCTGAAACTACAACCACACAGTCATCTGAAACTACAACCACAGTCATCTGAAACTACAACCACAATCATCTGAAACTACAACCACAGTCATCTGAAACTACAACCATGAGTTTATCTGAACCTACAACATGAATAATCAGAAACTAAAACCACACAGTCATCTGAAACTAAAACCACACAGTCATTTGAAACTACAACCACGAATCATCTGAACAGGAAAACTGCATCCCCGCAATATAAAACTAGACTGAAAGACTGAAATTCAGTCAATGATGTATCTGTGTGAGTGAGCCTCCATCTCCATCACTAAGTAACAGTTGAATGGTGACAGACACGGATCCCTCTTCCTGGACACCATGCAAGTGGCGGAATGCTTGACGCTTGGTGGGCGAAGGGTGGAGGGGGTAATGAGAATGGTGGCGGGTTGTGCGCCTCTCCAATGCAGAACCACGGCACGCACGCCTCCTTCCATGCACACCAGTCGCCACTCACCACCCGGCCTGTCATTAGATCTGTCACATCAGTCATGGTGGGCTTTGTTACTTACTGTACTCTCCTGTCTGGGAGGACTTTAGAGCAGATTGATGGGATCTCAGGCTGCGTAGTGATGAGTCGAGTCTGACGTTCACCGTGACGTCATCTCATGGTAGGAGGGGTAAACAGCAGCATGGCTATTTGTCTCCGAGATTGATCAGAGTGGAAAAATTGTCTGTTTTAGCCTGGAGAGGGGTTTTCTCTAGCACTGCTGGTGGAGCTATGGGTGTATAGGGAGACCACTGCATTCTACTGCAGGGACTTCACAACACATCAGCCATTTTCATTCTCAGGACACATAGATTTACACTGACCCTATAGCACCTTTCCAGAGAGGCTAATATTTCAGATGGACCTAACTGAGGCAACACACTGCAGATAAGAATGGGGAGTGAAGATAGATGGTGGGAGAGGGAGAGGGAGAGAGAGAGAGAGAAAGGAATAGAGACCCGGAGAGGGGAGAAGTGCAGCTCGGACTGCCTGCCCCTGCCTGACAGTTGACTCTGTTGAATGTGACTTTCGCAGTCTGCTGGCGGTTTGTGTGGAAGTCATCACATCTGTGACTCGCCGTTTGATTAATGAGCCTTTCAGCCTGTCTGTGCCGTGTGAGGAGGGGCCACGGCTTTATCCCAGGCATCAGTGATTTATTCGCCTTTGGAACAAACCACCAGACATCACACATACATGCACGCGAACATGCATGCAGGCAACCACACACACATACACATGCACGCATGCATCCACGTCCATGCACAGATGCATGCACACACACAAAACCCATACACACCCCCAAAATACACCTGCTTACAGCTAATGAAAACCTCAATATGTCAGAGCTGTCCACATGGAGAAGTGCCAAAAACACTGTGTAGAACCAACAAGACAGAATATGTATTCCAGCAACAATAAGACCCTTCTGTCCCAACCCATCAGTCAGTAAGAGGGACACAACCACAAGGGAATGGAGGATAGAAAATACGTATTTTCCTCAATGACACATCACAAGCTCCTGACTTTCAAAAGTGACATTCTTTTAAATTTCCTCCCTCACAAGATGGAGGACAGCCGGTGGCTTGAGAAATGTTGCTGTTTCTTCCGTGCTGCAGCAACGTCACTCTCCTTAACCTTGACAGCTCTGTTCGCCTGTGATGTCAGAGTTCGTCAAAGCACAGAAGCAGATAGACACAAAACCTCACAAAGACAAACTAACATCACCTTTAAGGCGTGTAAACGATAGTCTCTCCCCCCCAGTTTGAACAACATCCGTGGAGAAAGAAAGACAATCATCAAACATTCTGACACACTATTTGTTTTTATTTTATTCCCAGGGATAAAGACCGCCATATGGTGGCGGTTTGGAACAGATGGTATTTTCCTACTTCCTGAAAGCACTGTGTCTATCACAGCGATTTAAAGAGCTGCTCATCCACGGCGTGGCATGGACTGGCATTTCCTATTTCCTATAAAGCACTTCAATACTATTGTTCCAAAGGCAGTAGCAATGACAATGCAGAAGGGAATCGATAATGATATGCATTAGAACTTTTGAGCTCATATGACTGTACCAAATACTGTAGTTCCTAGTCGACTCAAGCATGTGTGGTATTCTATAGTATCAACTATACAGAACATAGAATAACTCACTGTAGAATTTTGAGACATAGTAGCTTTGAGGATGTGCTTGTGTTGTGAGGGTGTCTTCTATGGTGTCAAATCCGAAACAACAGTCCAATGAGTACTAGATGATGCGCGTGAGCAACATGAAACATCATTGCGTGAGCAAACACTGTCGAGAGAGAAGAAAAGACTCATGTGAGCAGAGGACATTTCCTGTGAGTGTACAGGCCAGTCAGGAGAGCAGAGGACGATACCAGCGTGTGCACAGGCCAGTCAGGTGAGCAGAGGACGATACCAGCGAGTGTACAGGCCAGTCAGGAGAGTAAATTAAACCTGAGAGCTTGCAATTGGGACTTTGAGTAAAAAGTACAGATAGAAGTGTAATCATAGAAACATGATTCAAAGTTGTAAAAAAAATATTTGAATGCATTAAATTATCCACCAGCAATAGTCAGTTGTCATTGTCAAGTTTTCGCTTTCAATTTCTCAAATTGCTGTCTGTCAAGTCTTGGCGCCTTTGGGTTTGGATTCCAGGCTAATGGGAGACGGGCTTACAGGCGGGTACGTGTCTAGAAACCTTAGATTGGTCACTTTCACTGAAGTGATGGACGAACTAACAAATTCCTGCCATTGGCCAGTCCAGTGTTGGGATTGGTTATTACGAGCGTTCTGTTTGTGATGCACTGCAGAGCAGTCCGTTCAGCTCGCTAGCCTGGTTGAGCAGTGAGCTCCAAGCAACATGGGGAACCCAGCAGCAGAATAACTAAATTGGGAAATAAATTCTAATAGGCATACTATACCTTGAGTTGAGTGGAATCTACTTGCTAAATTTAGCTAGCTTATTACTTGTTAGCCAGCTAAAGGAAAAGCAGACAGTCCGCTCTAGCAAACACCATACAACAAGTCCACTAATTGCAGGTAGGAGCCAATATTTAGGGGATTAAGCCCAAGGACAGGCACACAAACACACAGCACATGGGGGATTTTGAATTATATGAAGACACAAAGGGGAGAATCTGCTACCTGCTACAGTTCATACAGTACATATCAAGTCCCAAATAACAGAATGTAAAATAACATAACATGTCAGTTAACATGTCAGAATCATCTTTATTCACCAAATACATTTGCCTGTGCAAGAATTTGACTGTGAAATTGTGCTGCCACAATAAACAGAATAATAAAAAATATATATATATATTCTATGGTATATATATATATTTTTTTTTATTCTGTTTATTGTGGCAGCACAATTTCACAGTCAAATTCTATATATGTATATATATATGAAGAATTTCCACAGATCCACATACAGTATGTACAGTATGTACACTATGAACCCTATAAGCTGCAGGTAGCCTAATGGATAAGACCATTGGGCCAGTAACTGAAAGGTTGCTGGTTCAAATCCTGAGCCAACTGTGTGAAAAATCTGTCAATGTACCCTTGAGCGAGGCACTTTATCCTAGTTGCTCAAAGGTAAACAAACAAGCTAAATAATGCATATAAGAGCAATGTGAAATTCTGGGATGATGAACAGTGCAAAGTCCATGGATGAGAGAACCAGATGGATGGATGGATGGATGGATGGATGGTGAGGGCCATGGCACAGGGGAAGAAACAGTTCAAGTGGAAGGAGGTATTGGTTGTGATTGACCTGAATGACCTCTCAGCATACCAGATAATCTGTTGCAGTGATAGAGTGGGTGAGGAGGTCCTCTGCCTCATTGGTGTAGTGGTCCAGGGCAATGAAGTAGAACTCTGAGTCTACCTGATCAATGGGACCTCTCTACACACGCTGACCTGTCTCCTGAGAACAACTGGAGAGAGAGGAAAGAAATGTCAGAGACAGATTTCAATTGCAGTTTTAATGTTTTAACATCTTAATGTTGAATTCAAGGTAGCAGTCCATTTTAAGACTGCTGTATCAAAGGAGGAAACTATGGTTAATAATTTAGCCAAATAAGTGATAACAAGATGTGGGACTCAACTAAGACGAGCAGAACAGGTATTTCCATGGTAAAAGAGTAATGTTGACAGTCAGATTTTTCACTTTAAATGTATGTCAAACAAATAGCAATGATTTCAAAGTGAAACAAACCATACAACACAAGGACTACTTTTAACAATTTGCAATCATTGGTTTGCAAGGTATGGATGGCATTGTTTTGTTTTGGTGGGGTTTCCGTCTCTAACGTTCATTCTTTAAAACACAGGGAACAACCGAACTCTGACCAATCAGTTGCTAGTATTCTTGTGGGCGTGGTTTTGCACCAAGGTTGGCGTGGATAAAAAAGACGCAGTCCTATCCTTCATCCATGGCTGCCTGACCAACCAGTTCACAATACCATCATCATCATCTCCCAGTGAAGAGCAAACTCACCCATTCTGAGTGGTGGTGTGGTGGCCGGCACAGGACAACTACAATATACACTCACTCACTCACGCACGCACGCACGCGCGCGCACACACACACACACACACACACACACACACACACACACACACACACACACACACACACACACACACACACACACACACACACACACACACACACACACACACACACACACACACACACACACACACACACACACACACACAGAGAGAGGACCTAGCGGTAAAGAACACATGGACACCACTCTCCTCCACTGCAGATGGACAAAACAACCTTCTTAAATGAAGTCTTTACTACCACACAAGGACTTCTTCCCCAGAATTAAAGAGAGGGGGTGGACATGTGTGTATCGTCTTCTGTGTGACTTTTAATTGAAACCCAAACAAAGGGCTCGGGCTTCTTTAGAACACTGTGTAGAGGCTTTAAGTTGGATAGCACAATGAGAGGTCACCCAACAAATAGATTGATGCAGGGAGAATCTGTTCAACCCAGGAGGTTATTCTCATTCAGTCATTTGAATCCGTAGAGCGTCAGGGAAACAAAAGCCCTATCCTTGATGGTGGAGAGCAAGCCAGGGCATCAAACAGAACACGGCGTACACCTCGGCATTGTGAAATCAGCCGCTGAACCTGCTTTAATAGTTCAGTGTGTAAGAAGTGGCAGTGTGATTACTGTACATTTAATATGGTGTAAATGTGGCCTATTGATTTATTAATCCATGCTTTACATATAAACTCCTTACATAGGAGGTGGTCAAGGCTGGTACTGTATAATACATAGTTACACTGAACATGTAGCCATATGACAGCTGCTGCTCATTGAAACTTGGTCTGAATATGTTGCCATCACTCAAGTGAACTACATCTCCTGAAACCATGTACTGGGCATACTGTTAACTGAAATATTTTGTCCATGAAAAAGTGTGTATTCAACTTTTAGTAATACTTCTGATAATCATAATATATGGATTTTACATTCCTTGTCTTAGACTTTTACAAGTTACTCTGAATAAGGCTGTCTGCTATATGATAAAAATGACCAAAATTAAATGTGAGATAACTTGTCTTTTTGGGGGGTGATAGTGGGAGGGTCTGTCCTAGTTGTCAGGTAGCAGGACTAGAGGGCTAGAGAGGATTAATCAGGCTGGTTCTGTTGAAAAGCTCCATCTGGATATGATAGATGACATGTTGGCTACAGAGCGCACAGTGACAGATCACAAAGAAGGGAACCCACACCTGTAGAAATCCACTCTGCTCCTGTTGGCCTCAACCACAGTGTCAAGGTAGCCGAGTGTGTGTGTGTATGTGTGTGTGTGTGTGTGTGTGTGTGTGTGTGTGTTCTGTCCTGTAATGAAGCCATCCCACCTGTGATTAACCTGGGCTCCTGTACCAGACTGACCTGTTACTCATAACCCCTCCATTATAATGTGATCTAAAGCCCAGTCACTGGAAGTAACATGCCACTGGGCTGGTCTGATCTGGTTTGGGTTGGTCTGGGCTGGTCTGGGCTGGTTTGGGTTGGGCTGGGGACACACACACAAGGAGACTGGCTAAAGTCCTCTCAATGACAATGAGGAAGATGAGTTAGTGGAGAGAGCAAAGTCAGTACTGATCTAAAGTGTAAAAAAAAAAACATGAATGAGATTAGGAAACTGGTCTAATTGTTACTTAAGTGATAATGCCCTCGAAGCCGGTGTTTGGAGGATATATTGGCACAGTCTTGGGCTGGCAAACCGTGCCAATATATCCTACAAACACCGGCTTCGAGGGCATTATCACTTTTATTTAACGGGTTACCAGCATATTCAAATAATGATTGACATATTTTTATTAAAAACATCATTTTGATGAATTTCTTCATAGTATTTAATCTTTCCACGAGATATAGTCCCAACACAAACCTAGGGTTGCTACAGAAGCCGGCTGGTTCTTCATTCTATCGGTATGGTTGCCAGAAACGCGACCCAGTCGTTAAATCTTTTTGTTCTAATCTATGGACGCGACCCAGTCGTTCAGTCTTTTTGTTCTAATCTATGGACGCGCTCGTTCTTAATATTCCGTTGCCATGATGGCTAGCAATGTTCTTATGCCTTGCCAACTTTGGCTAAGATAGTCATGTCAAACAGTGCAGCCAGAATAACATCAAAGTAGCTGTATTTGCATTTGTTTAAGGTGTTTTCTAGTGATGTTTTGGGGGATGCATCCATAACAATGAGCTAATGATGCGCGATTTCGCCTGGCATAGAACATTGGCTTTCTCGCCAGGCCACTGTTCAGAGGAGCTAGCCAACTACACAGCTAAAACAATCACTTCAAACTGAAGCTGGAATGGCAGCAAACTAGCTGCGTTTTGTATTTTTTTATTGACATTTCTTTGTATATATCCTTAAAAATAATGCTGATCCATGATTTCGACTGGCTGAAAAAAGCTGACAGCCTGTCTGTTTCGTCCCGACTCCTAACATGTTCATTACTATGGGACAGATGGAGATCACATTTCAATATTGAAACAATGTTGCAAATGTCGGAGAGACAGACAGCAAGGCTATTACAGATCTCCACTGCTAGTCTTAAAGAAATGGGAGATAATGTGTAGATGCTTTTTACAGTGTAGATCTAGTGTATAAATGGCCTGGCTGAGCTGATGAAACAGTCGGTTGTGCAGTCAGATGGAACAGAGTAAATAGGCATTTCAAAGTCATAGATTTAGGTGGTAACTGGCGGTTTTAACCAATCAGCATCCAGGATTAGACCCAACCGTTGTATAATCTCATACGCATCGTGAACGTGATCCACGTTTATTATTATCCTCATCATCATAAGAGGCATCCTAATCATCATAAGAATCATCCTCATCATAAGAGTAATCCTCATCATCATAAGAGTAATCCTCATCATCATAAGAGTCATCCTCATCATCATAAGAGTCATCCTCATCATCATAAGAGTCATCCTCATCATCATAATAGTCATCATCATAATAGTCATCCTCTTTTTACTACAATATCATAGACTTCATCCCTCAGATCCACATCAGAATTTATTTCTCCACCATAAAGGAGGAGAGAGCTACCATGGAAAACTTTCACAGTTTATACTAGAGTTATCCAGCAAACTTATTTTCTGAGCGACTCAGTCAAATCCAAATCCAGTTGATAATCCAATGTAAACCTGATTCTCTCTCAACAAAGAGCAGACTAATGAGACAAAGTAGACAATCTTTCTACGCTTTTACTGAAAGATTATGTTGAATTATGAATTATATAATATGGTCTCCCTCCCCTCCCTTCCTCTTTTTCTTTTCATGCCAGAATTATTTATATTTTCTCTGTCTCTCTCTCCCTTTCTTTCTCCCTCTCTTTTTCACTCTCTCTTGTTTTCTTTCTCTCTCTCTCTCTCTCTCTCTCTCTCTCTCTCCCCATCTCTTACCCACTGTCCAACTCCCCCTCGCTCATTCTCTCTCTCATACAGTTCAGTCATCCCCATTCAGGGCCATTCATGAATAATCCTCGCAGTAATTTGGCTCAGAAGTTGCTTGACAGGATCTGTTTTTAAAGGTGCAATTCAGCCTTTTTCATCTCAATGTCAAATAATTTCTAGGAAGCAAATAAGTACTTACTCTGATTGTTCTCAATTAAAATTGTCAAAAATAAACAAAAACAGCTTCTTAGCAAAGAGCAATTTCAAAAGCAAGAATTTTGATAGGACTGTCTAGGAGTGGTCTGAGTGGGGAGGGGAAAACTGAAAACTATCTGTTATTGGAAGGTAGGCTTGGAACTCTCTTTCTTATTTAACAATTAACTAATTTACCACCTGGTGATGTCACCAGGCAGGTCAAAACTCCATCCCACCAAAACAGGGTGACATTTCAGGGAGTCTTTTCAAACAGTCCTTACACTCAAAAGATATTATCTTCATTTTTACAATTTCACAGTATTATTCCAATCTCATTATGTGCAGTTTAAAAAACACAGGAAAATCTGCACTGAAAATTCTGCACTGGGCCTTTAACACGTGTAACAAAGTGTTGGTGGCGGTGACGGGGCAGGGGCCGAGGGGAGTAGGGGAACAGGCTGAGCCCAGGGACATGGATGCGGTGCACTCTTATTAGAACATTGTCCAAGCAGAGATGCAGCGCTTGCCCTTTGTTAGAAGGTGCGTGTAACAATGAGGGTGATTTAAAATGGATTTCATGTAGCCGGCGAGACAAGGTGCTCTAGCCTTACGGCAGCCTGACAGCTCTCAGGGTGACAGCTGTGAATTGAGGGTTGAGTGCGGGCTGAAGTATTGCTGCCTAATATGTCTTACCTACCTGCATAAATATTTATATGCCCCTGTACAGAGCGGGGAAGGAGGGAGGAGGAGGGTATAGCTGAGCACCGCTTCAATCAGTTAACAAAAGGACTAAACTAGCCCCCTTTACCCAGTTGATAACAACCCCTTCAAGGCCAGGGGCCTCGGTGACTGGAATACACCTTTACCACGACACATTACAAACCCACCGTTCACACAAATTAAAACAACAACATTTTAGTCATTTAGCAGAGACTTATCCAGAGCAACTAGGGTTTAAGTAACTTGCTCAAGATTTTTCATTTAGTCAACTCGGTGATTCAAACCAGACCAATGATCTTAATCTCTAGGCCACACACACACACACACACACACACACACACACACACACACACACACACACACACACACACACACACACACACACACACACACACACACACACACACACACACACACACACAGTCAGTAGGACAGAGCAGAAGGCCATAACCTTGCACCATACCTCACTCAACTCTACATTTCACTCACACTCCTCACAAAGGTTGTTACAGTAACCTAAATCTTGACAAGTGAAGACCTTCATCTTGTTCTTTTCTAAGAACGCTATACTCTTCCTCTGTTTTCTGTCTCTCTTCTCTTCTGTGAAACTCACAGGAGCCCGGGTCTTTTGAAAAGTAAGAGTGAGAAGTCACCATGCACATAAGGTGTTCCCTGATGATTGAGGGTTGTCTAGTCTGAAGTTTGAATGAAAGGGGGATCTGGGGAAATAAACTTGTAAAACAGAAACTGAACCACCTATGTATTGTACGTTTATGTACCGTATGTCAATTTGAAACAATGTTTATTCAACCAGTGTGTGCCCAGTGGGTAGTAGTAGTTGGTTGCACAGCATTTGGCCAAGATCATTTCAGACAAATGCGTCTTGTAGCCATCAATGAGCATGCAATCCACCAACTGATGTTTTCAGCTCTCGCCATAGGTTATGAATATGATTCCCGTCAGGAGTCTTCGATGAGGGAGGAGGAGGAGGAGGGAAGTTGCTGATTTCATGATGCTTTGCGCATGTTCAAGGTCCCCAGTACCAGAAGCAGCAAAGAAACCCTACATCATTATCAAACATCCCCCATCTTTCAATGGTGTTCTTTTCATTAAATGCTTCATTTGGTTGTCAGTAAAAACAGTGCTTGGCAAATAGCTCAAATTTTGTTTACTTTAACCACAGAACATTTCCCCAAAGATTTAGGCTTGTTTAGGTGGGGTTTTAAGAAGTTCAATCAGGCTTTCTTGTGTCTCCTTTAGCAGTGCAGTCTTCCTATGTTTACCAATGACCAAAGTAAGCATTGAAGAAAATAACACCCTCCTTATGCCAATAATTTTGTTAATGCTAACACATAACGTTCTGAGGACCATATGTTTCTTAGAGCTTAGTGAGAGCGTTGTTGTCCAATGATTATTTTGCATACAACCTTCTCACAACTTTCTGGGAATGGTGCAGGATAGTTGCTTGGCTTTGTAACATTGTCAGCACATTTAAGAAACTTGACAAAAAAATGATTTTCTTGGTGCTTCATTATTTTCACAGAAAGTTTCCTAAATGTTCAAACTTGGTTACACTTCACTTCAATGTTAGTAATGTTCTAGGAACTTTATCCAACTGGTTTGACAATGGGAATGTTCTAAAAATTGTTGAGAGAACGTTAAGAAACAATGGGAATTTCAGTACTTCACCATAACGTTCCCTATGTTAAGAAAATGTTCCATAAAACCACAGGGAAACTTTAGAAATATTCAGAGAATGTTCTAGGAATGTTATTTAAAACATATACATTCCGTTCCTAGCATCAAAAAAACTCTATCCTCTATCTTGTTAAGTGTGTTCCGGTGTGTTGACCTCGCTCACTAATTGGCCACACCTGATCTTAATGAGTGTTTTTTCCCTTTGAAATGGAGTTTGTTTGAATAGACTAAAATGAACAGTTTCGTAAGCGTAAAAAAAATTGGCATGCTAGCTTTATCTTGATGGGGCAGTGGAATAATTCCATGGATATAAAACAGACGTTTCTAGGTTTGAATCTCACTGATGACGTCACAATAAAAAATAAATGTGTTTGCATTATTAATGCCCAAGGAATTGTCCTATTGGTGCTTGGAGTAAAAAAAGTGAAACCAAAATAAGCTAGAATTATTATTAAAAGTCTTACTGAAGCATTCAGTGAAAAGAAAGTTATTCAAAAACCTAGAATTTCCATTCTCAAAGCGTTAATAAAACCTCCCAGGAAAACTTTCAAGGAACCAGAGTAGAATGTTCTCAGAAGCTCACTGCAACCTACAAATAAATGTTCCCAGAATAGGCAAAATGTTCACTTCAGTTCACAGAACATTTAAAAATTGTTTTACCAGTCAGGAAACATATGGCTTCATTACCAGAACCAATGTTAAACCACAAATGTACGTTCCCACAACTTCCAAGGAACCAAACGAGCTAGCTGGGTGTTTTCTTAAATGAAAAATGTAAACTTAAGTTTACAAAAATAAAAGTGGTTCTGCAATGTTGAAGTGTGGAGACCAATTTGAACTTCAATTCTTTCTTATTTTTGAAGAAATAGGGAATTATTTGAGAAAAGTGCAAGGGTGCCACATTTTTTGTATGTGGGTGGGACGGAGAGACAAGAGGGAGGTGCCATTACCTGTTGGCCAGTAGCATTTTCAAGGTCAATCGACCCATCCCCTGGTAAATTGGCAGTAGCATGGCCCAGTCCGAGGCCCAGTCTCCCATGGCTGCCTGTTGATGTATGAGGGGACGTATTGTTAGTTATTAATCACAGTTAATATGATCAGTAAATTACAGCTCCAGCTGGGGTGGACTAACTAAGGAGGAGGGGTTCCTGAACGAGGAAGCAGACACGTCATATCAATCATCTCTGCACAAGAAGGTTTTTATTCCAATAAGACAGCAATTCATTTATAAATCCATTGGGGGGGATATAGCCATCATTTATAAAAAGATAAATACATTTTGTGAGGGGAGTCGTTACTCTTCTGACTGTTTTGCCGTGGCACACTGCCCAGCACCCCTCCCTCTATCTCTCTTTCTCTCCCTTTCTCTACCTGTCTCTCTCTCTCTATCTCTCTCTCTCTCTCTCTCTATACCCCTCTCTTTCCCTCCTTTGTGTGCAGGGAAGAACAGCATTGTGTCGGAAAGGCAAATACAAATCTGATTGCTTTGATTGCCAAAATGTCACGCTTAACTCCAGGCTGAGTTTTATTGACAAAAGGAGGGGAACGCGACTACGGCACCCCTCCCTCCTCCTTCTCCTGCTCCTGCTCCTCCTCCTCTCCCCTTCTCCTCCTTCCCCCTTCCCTCACCTCCCCCAAACGTGATTGATGGATCTGGATTTTTTTCTCTCCTCCCTCCATTTGATTTGACAAACAACACAGGCACCTAAAGCGGAGAAGGCATTCTAATCATTCTCTTAATAGGGTGTTTCTATGCAAAGCTATGCAGCTTCCTGTGATAAGGAGGAAAACAGAGAGCCAGAGGATTATAGTGTGTCTGCTCTGAAGAACAATAGCAGCAAAACAGGTATTTCAGAAGGGATCAGAATAGCATCAATGCGTCCCAAAGAGGCAGAGATAGAAAAAATGTCTCAGAAAATATGTGACGTTGTTGATTGTTTTGTATGATATCGCTGGTTTGTCCCATGACAGAAAAGTTCTCACATTGAACTACCTGTAACTTCTAAAATATTCTATAAAGCTCAGGGGAGAAAGGTTGGGGTAAGGGGGCTTCAGCTCAAATCCTTGAAGAGCTGTGCTTTAAAAGTCCTCCTTTTTAAATGGTAAAACTTCCCTCTTCTCTTTCATCTTTTAAAGTGTCTTTGGTCTCCCTCACAGACTAAATCCGGTTCTGAGAGAGAGAGAGAGACCTATGGAGAATAGTGAGGTTTATCCAAAAAGCGCTGACAACTTCTGAGACTGTCACTACACCCATCTCACCGGACAGTACTCCTCATTCCAACATCACTTTAGTGGCCTTGACACAAAGTTAAACATACATACACTACGGGTCAAACGTTTTAGAACACAGACTCATTCAAAGGTTTTTCCTTATTTTTACTATTTTCTACATTGTAGAATAATAATGAAGACATCAAAACTATGAAATCACCCATATGGAATCATGTAGTAACCAAAAAAGTGTTAAACAAATCAAAATATATTTTATATTTGAGATTATTCAAAAAGCAACCCTTTGCCTTGATGACAGTGTTGCACACTCTTGACATTCTCTCAACCAGCTTCACCTGGAATTATTTTCCAACATTCTTGAAGGAGTTCCCACATATGCTGAGCACTTGTTGGCTGCTATTCCTTCAATCTGCGGTCCGACTCATCCCAAACCATCTCAATTTGTTTGAGGTCGGGGGATTGTGGAGGCCAGGTCATCTGTTATTTCATAGTTTTAATGTCTTCACTATTATTCTAAAATGTAGAACATAGTAAAAATAAAGAAAAACCCTGTAATGAGTAGGTGTTCTAAAACTTTTCACAGGTAGTGCACATACATTCCAAACGAACTTTAGTGTCCCACAAAGTTAAACATCCATACAGTACATGTACGCTACCACAAATGCACATACACACACACATATTTACTGAATACTCTTAAATTCTTAAATATTAAAATGGCTTTGAAACATTTACGTTTGCATTGTGTGAGAAAGACAAAATAAAGCTTTCAAGTCAAACAATGGTGCTAAAAAGTTAAGAATTGACAGCGGTCAACCTGTTGCTGCCGATGTGATCAAACTGGTAGAGGGGGGTTGAACTGGGGTGAGGGGTACTGTCTGATCCCAGGTCAAAGATCATTGTCTGAGGAGACTCATCTGGGGGGGGTCACTGGACGCACACAGCTTGGAGCTCAACAGTGGCTTGAAAGAGAGCATGAGTGAGAGAAAGAGAGAGAGAGAAAGAGAGAGAGAGGTCAAAAAGACTTCTTCCCAAGAACTCAGGGACAAATTCAGCCATCTTAAAAGATAATTATCTGGAAGGACACTTTGCTACTTTCAATCCCTGATTGAAACAATTACAGTTCCAGGCATTATGGACACTGGGATGCTCTCTTTCCACCTCTGTCTGTTTGACCCAACAAAAGTAGGAACTAATCGCTTTCAGACTGTTGACATAAACTCAGCAAAAAAGAAATGTCCTCTCACTGTTAACTGCGTTAATTTTCAACAAACTTAACATATGTAAATATTTGTATTAACATAACAAGATTCCACAACTGAGACATAATCTGAACAAGTTCCACAGACATGTGACTAACACAAATTGAATAATGTGTCCCTGAAAAAAGGGGGGTCAAAATCAAAAGTAACAGTCAGTATCTGGCGTGGCCACCAGCTGCATTAAGTACTGCAGTGCATCTCCTCCTCATGGACTGCACCAGATTTGCCAGTTCTTGCTGTGAGATGTTACCCCACTCTTCCACCAAGGCACCTGCAAGTTCCCGGACATTTCTGGGGGAATGGCCCTAGCCCTCACCCTCCGATCCATCAGGTCCCAGACGTGCTCAATGGGATTGAGAACCAAGCTCTTCACTGGCCATGGCAGAACACTGACATTCCTGTCTTGCAGGAAATCACGCACAGAATGAGCAGTATGGCTGGTGGCATTGTCATGCTGGATGGTCATGTCAGGATGAGCCTGCAGGAAGGGTACCACATGAGGATGTCTTCCCTATAACGCACAGCGTTGAGATTGCCTGCAATGACAACAAGCTCAGTCCGATAATGCTGTGACACACCGCCCCAGACCTTGACGGACCCACCACCTCCAAATCGATCCCGCTCCAGAGTACAGGCCTTGGTGTAATGCTCATTCCTTCCACGATAAACACGAATCCGACCATCACCCCTGGTGAAACAAAACCGCAACTCGTCAGTGAACAGCACTTTTTGCCAGTCCTGTCTGGTCCAGCAACGGTGAGTTTGTGCCCATAGGCAAAATTGTTGCCGCTGATGTTGGGTGAGGACCTGCCTTACAACAGGCCTACAAGCCCTCAGTCCAGCCTCTCTCAGCCTATTGCAGACAGTCTGAGCACTGATGGAGGGATTGCACCTTCCTGGTGTAACTCGGGCAGTTGTTGTTGCCATCCTGTACCTGTCCCGCAGGTGTGATGTTTGTATGTACTGATCCTGTGCAGGTGTTGTTACACGTGGTCTGCCACTGCGAGGATGATCAACTGTCCGTCCTGTCTCCCTGTAGCGCTGTCTTAGGCGTCTCACAGTACGAACATTGCAATGTATTGCCCTGGCCACATCTGCGGTCCTCATGCCTCCTTGCAGCATGCCTAAGGCACGTTCACGCAGATGAGCAGGGACCCTGGGCATCTTTCTTTTGGTGTTTTTCCAGAGTCTGTAGAAAGGCCTCTTTAGTGTCCTAAGTTTTCATAACGGTGACCTTAATTGCCTACCATCTGTAAGCTGTTAGTGTCTTAACGATTGTTCCACAGGTGCATGTTCATTAATTGTTTATAGTTCATTGAACAAGCATGGGAAACAATGTTTAAACCTTTTACATTGAAGATCTGTGAAGTTATTTTGATTTTTACGAATTATCTTTGAAAGTCAGGGTCCTGAAAAGTGACATTTCTTTTTTTTTTGCTGAGTTTAGTTCCACACATCTGTCTCTCTCTATCTCTGTCTTTCTCTGACTCTCTCTCTCTCTATGTCTCTCTGTCTCTGACTCTCTCCCTGATTGATTGGCCCAACAAAATAAATGAATCAGACCTTTTCAGAAACAGAAAGGGAAATACAGGGGAAAGGGAGAGGAAAAGGATATGTATAGATATCCAGACAGAGAGAGAGAACTATTTTATAGCAAGAGCTAACTCTCTACCCTCATTACTACGGTGTAACCTTTGCTATGGTTTTGTATAAGCAGGAGAGGAGGAAGAGTCTTGCTTGAGCGTGAACAGAGGCACCCCAGTGTGGATACCCCCCTCAGATCAGCCCAGCCCACCCTGACCTGCCCATCCTTGTCTTGACCTTGTCTGGGTAGTGGACGCTGCTAGGAGAGGGTACTCTGGAGCCTGTTTGGGCCTCACCACCTGCCGGCTACAAACAACATCCCTCTACCACTCACTGAGTCTGACCGTTGTGGAAGGAGGAGCTTAAGAGATTTTAATGGTCAAAGTACACTATATTTCTGTAAGCCAGCAAAAGAAAAAGGACAATAGACAAGAAGATCTATGAAGGTCTTTGGACTTCTGTCATCTGTCCTCCTCTCACCCACTCTTCCCCTCCCTCCCTCCATATCACCACCCCCCATCCCTCACACATGCTACACAATAGGTCCAGGAAGGACGGTGGATGCTACAGTGTGATGTTGTCAGAGGAGGGCCGTCTGTGTCTTAGCCAGGCACTCAGGAAGCAGAAGGCTCCAGCGGTAACCCCCCACACCTTCACCCTCTCCTCCTCTCCCCCTCTCCCCCTATCCGCTAACCCTCTCCCCAGAGCTGTCGCCAACCCCAGGCGAGCAGCCACCTAATTGTGGAGGAGAGGGAGTGTTTCCTTACCTCATTGACTTCGATGATGTGATACATTTGCCTCAGGTACTCAGCGCCACCTGGTTTGTGGCAAATCTCCAAGACTATCAGCCCTATTTTCCGCATCAGCCACACCTCTGCCACCGCTGCCGCCCCTCTCCTGTGGAACGCCACACTCCATCCACTCAGATTCACTGAAAGACGGAGCAAGACAGAGATGGAAAGAGAGATAGAGAGGGGAGGGTGAAAGAGTGTTGAACAAAGACAGAAAGAAGGAGGTAGAAGAAACAAAAGAACATAGTTGCCATGAACATCTGCTACCTGAACATTCCGTTTCTTAGGAATGCCACACTGCATTCTGTTGTGAGTGGCTGACCCAATGCCTGAATCACAAGCTGTATTATATGAATGCTTTATGCTTTAAAAACATATAGGAGAGTTCAAGGTTTGGGCTTTTATTTTCTAGCTGCATTGAAAGTTACAGCGCTACTGTTCCTGCTTTCCATTGAATGTTTCACTTCCCGGCCAATTTCAAAACCATTTGTATGGATCTCTTTCCTCAGCACTGAGGTGTCTATTGTAAGTGATCAGTGTAAAGAATGTAAACCATAGATACAGAGTATGTTCTGTTCTACCATATTCTTCATATGGAGGTGTTTAAACCATCCAGAGGCCAAGGCCTGCCGGGATAAAGCAGTTATACAGAAGTGATGTGTGTGTGCGTGCGTATGTGTGATATCTGCTGGGCAAATCTGACTGAGTGTGTGTCAAGGTCCTCACACACACACACACACACACACACACACACACACACACACACACACACACACACACACACACACACACACACCACCCTACCCTGACAGTGGCCCGAGTCATTTCCCTGCCCTTCCTACATTCCTCACCATTTCCACGACGCCCGCCGTCTGTCAAACTCTCTCCTCCGTCCGGATAGACTTCCTGTCATTGTTTTCCCCCTCTTTCCCTCTCTCTCCCTCTCTATTCTCTTCTTCTTTTTGTAATTATAAGGTGGCAGAAACAGTGTCGCCTGTCAGGCAGCCTTTGGCAGCTGTGACATTGAGAGAGGCGGGCCAGGCCCTTCCTTCTCCTCCTGGTAGCAGGGCCGTGCATCCATGTCAGCACCTGCTCTGTATCCTTTCCTGTCCATCACTGTGCAGGTGAAGCAGATGATTGGATTCAGTCAGCGGGGTGATTAATGAGGGCCTCTCTGGATTTGGGACAGCCTATCAATCATGTCATTAGGGCCAATGTGCCCTGAAAGAGGCAGACCTCCGCCAAGGAATAACTGCATTCATCTTCATCTGTGTATTCATCCCATCAGACTAGTCAGGGTCACCATGATGGAGAACAATAATCTTCTACTCTACAAATTACTTTGCAAAGACAAGGTGGGGGGCAGGTGTAGAGTGTGTGTGTGAGAGGATAGGCGGTGGGGGGTTGTTTTTGAACTGGCGCGCTCCCCTTCGCTCTTGCTGATGCCACTGTACACTGATTGTTTACAACCCAGGCATCACTTCCCAGTGAAGGTTATTTTAATGAATAGTGATGATCTCAGAGAATGGCTCCGACAGGTGATACATAATCACTCTTTCGCTTTTTCCCCTCAATTCTTCCCCCTCTTCTCCTTTTTTCCTCCGACTTCAACCACTCCTCGTTGCTGTCACTGAGAGCAGCGCATTTCCTGGAACACTTGAGCTAATCTGTTCTTCTTCTTTCTCTCTCTGTGTTTGTGTGGTTTCGTTACCCGACCAATCATTTTTAACGAGGATAAATGTGTCCAGACCTTTTTGTTTGCTCGTTGGTCTTGAGCGGTCAGAGGCGTAGGTTCTGGGAATAAGTCACCAAGCACGGGGTCGAAGGGCAGATAGTATGAGCCAAACGCAAACCAAATTTCCCATTGCCTTATTTTGTTTTCCATTTATAAAGTAGAATGTCCATCATTTAGGATAAACATCATGTCTCAGTAAACATTGATCTTGTTCATACAGGTTTCCATGAAAAATGGCTGTCACTGATGATGCAATCCATCAGGGTGGTACACACACTCAATTAAAAGAACATATCCAAATTGCATGCTACTCATTAAATTGTTATATCACAAATACATGAATGTCATTGGGCTAAATACCCAATGCATCAGACTAAAACACTTATTCTCCTTTCATATCATCCGTCTCAACCAATCTCCGCCCACAAATGGTAGATTAATCATTCAACAGAATGATATAGAGGGAGATATACAGCAGCAGTGAATCAAAGTTCCTTGAGTAATGACCATCTTTTTGTTTTAATATCTGTAAATTCTATGTGGAAACTTTTATATTCAAGACATCCTAAATACTATTTAGTTGCAGTACAGAGAGACATTGATTGAGTGTTTGTCCATACAGTAGGTGTCCAGAGTTGACCTCTTGGAGCAGAGCTCTCGGGCCTCTCACCTCTCTGGCCTTCTGCAGGTTAGGTTAGGGTTAGGATTAGGGTTAGGTTAGGGTTAGGTTGACCTCTCAACTCTCGGAGCAGAGCTTGCGGGCCTATGTAGCTGCATGGAGCTCCACTTGGGCCTCTTCTCCTCAAGGGCCTGCAGCACCTTGTGCACGGTGGGCTTCGGCAACCTAGTAATACGTGGGTTGAATAAAGAGAAAACAATACCTTAAAAAAATCCATAAATGTGTAATTCTTGTGCAATTTATATCTACAGTATAGGCCACATTGAGGTATTTATTTCATTATTCTAGGCTATCTGGCATTAGTGGGTAAGCCTAAGCTTTAGGGCAAAACTGTACGCCCGCCAAATAGCCTACTTGCCAATCGCCATATGCTTTTGGGAACGGGCATAAAAAGTTCACGTCGGTCCATGGAGGCTAAAAGGACAATGTTGGAGTTTAATTCAATAAGAGAAAAGCTGTAAAATGGAGTGAAGGGGAGGGCCAGAAAAGTAATGTTTGGGAAAGATTGGAGAAGTGGTAAAAGAGGATGATAGCAGTGCCGGCTAAAGTATGTTATGTGATGATTGTGAGGCGCTATACAAATTTGAAAGTCACAAGACGGACACTTCAAATAGGCCTATGACACGTCAAGGGAACTGTAGCCTACGGTTCAGATGGTTTAAATGCAAACTGAAATCTGGACACTGACTGTAGGTCTAACCTCTCACATAGCCTTAACATTAACTGCGGAATTAAGCATTTCTTGCAATAAAATTATACACCAAATATAGGAATATTTGGTTGGGTGCGGGTAAATGAACAGCTGACCATCGCAACACGAGGGCACATGGTTCCCTGGAGTCAGCAGGACCAGCCTCTCCTTGACTAGATGTATGTCTAGATGTATGTCTAGATGTATGCCCCCCACAGCAGCTCCAGGGAGGTGGGGTCCTCCAGGCAATGTCAGAGACAAATAGGGCCCAGAAGAGCAGGCCAGTGGAGCGCAGCTACCGAGCATGATGGGAAAAGGGTTTTTTCAGGGGGTGGAAGAGGAAGTGTACAGGCAGGGGGAGGGAGGCCACGGGCCAAGGGCAGGTTGGTGTGGATGAAGGAGAGGGCCAGGTTCACCTGACCGATAGGAGAGTAAGGTCAGCCAGGGGTCAAGGTGTTTCACACAATACTGAGCATTTAAAAGTCAATCAAATGGGTTCCTGTGTATTACGAGAATAGATTAATCCACTTATTTTTCCTCATCTCTGGAATTACACAATAATCAAACACAAATTAAACAGTGGGTTCAGCACTCTGAGGGATCTGAGGGGTATAGCAACAGTCCTTTGGGACTTTAGTCAAGACGCTGGCTGGGACGTCGTATCTCACCAGGGGGTCACGAGGCTCCTCAGAGGCCTGCCAGTCCAGCACCATGTTGAGCAGGCTAACCACGGCCCGGATACAGCTGACCACCAAGGGGACCGGCCGCACTGAGACTAGGACAGGACAGGACAGGCACCCTCAAGACAGAGAGGGAAAAAGTGTTAGGAACTGCTCTTATTCTAAATTTGCTAATGCTCATCAATTGATGTATTTAAATCAGCAACTTATCAAGACCCGGGCAACCAGGAGACAAAACTTTGTCTATTAATGATTCTAAAGGACCATTTCAGTGCCAAGGAGAGAAAGATTATTTAAAAGGGAAAATCTGAAAACATCACAACAGATTTAAAAAGTTTATAATAAGTGTTTGGAGATCAAAACCAGGAGAAGTGACGTATCATGTGCCAAAGCCAGTAGAAGTGAGGTAGTGTGTATTAATACCAGGAGAGGTGAGGTGTTGTGTACCAAAGCCAGGTGGGTATTAAGGGTACCGACATTCCCAAGCATTTTGGTCTTTGAAATCCTGTACATATCTGCACCAGAGCAGTAACAGTATGCAGCTAGCTGAATGGCGGCAGGGTAGCCTAGTGGTTAGAGTGTTGGGCTAGTAACTGAAAAGGTTGCAAGTTCAAATCCCCAAGGTACAAATCTGTTGTTCTGCCCCTGAACAAGGCAGTTAACCCACTGTTCCTAGGCTGTCATTGTAAATAAGAATTTGTTCTTAACTGACTTGCCTAGTTAAATAAAGGTAAAAAAATAAAATGGCATCTAGAACATTTCTACAGCATTAGCAGTGAAACATAGAGCTACAGTACATCACAGAGATTTAGTGCAGGAGTGGAAGTGACACTACCATATATAACTCTCCTTCCCTTTAGAAGAAAAAAAGTTATATAGGTTTTCTGCATGGGAAAACAAAACCTTTGTCTCCTGAAGCAAGTGAGACATCAACCCATTTGTCAAAACTCATCCCATATTCAAACACTGTTCTCAACTCACCACTTTTATATACTCAGTAGACAGGTTTCCATTGACCAAGGTTTATTCAACAAAATGAATGTTACCAAAAAAATCTTTGCAACATTTCTTTGCAGGACAAGGATAGTCTTAAATTTCAAGAATGCCTGAATTACTTCACATTGCAATATGAAGTTTTCCCCATCAAATTGTTTCAGATCATCGAGGCCTGCGTGAATGCATGTTGCACCATGGCTCGGACCAAGGCGATACGTTGGAACATGATCATTATTAGAATATGGCAAATATTAGTCAATTCTTGCATTCTATCCATGCTGGCTGTTGCAGGCTACCTGATACATAAATGATAGGTGGGCGGGGCATACAGTCTGTCGCCACTTTATTAATGCACAATTTGTCTAACAGGATAATGGAAACAGTCAACCACATCATTTTTATTCGACATTCTATTTTTTGTGAAAAAGTGTTTTTTAAGGTGTAACGGAATTACTTATAGCTGTTTTTATCGACAAGCCAGTTCATTGGAAACGCACCGTGGCAGGCAATTGTCGCGTCTTATTTCTAAACAAACTTTCTCAACAAAAAGATCAACGGACAAGTTAATGGAAACATAGCTACTAACAACTTCAACCTATAAGACTTCAACCAATACTAGCTGATTGTTAAGGCATTGGGCATTACTTACTCTAGATAATACATGGAACAGTAGAGAGGTTCCCAGAGAGATCATTAGATGGGTCAGGGATATCATGTGCCCCAAAATTAAATTACACCCCGTCTCAGTTGGGAGGTGCAGCCTAGAGCAGCAATTAAGCTAATGACAACGGGAGACACAGAGAGAAAGAGAGAGAGAGAGAGAGAGACAGACTTCACAGGAACCCTGATTAAGCCACAAAATCAAAGCTTTTTCCAAAGAAAGGGAAGTGTCAGGGAATAATTGCAGTCTCTGTTACTGAGCACTGAACCAATGTAGTATGATTAGCTCAAGCTGCTGAGCGGCTGATGGAGCAGGACTCTTGATATGTTGTGTAATGGAAAGGACAATAAGTAAACAGTCACCAGAGAGCCAGTGGAGAAAGTGTTTGCGTTACAGTTTGGATTTGTAATGAGCCCTCGACTTCATTCCAATAAAAGCCCACTTCTGATGTGTTTTACTTATTTGAATAGTGACGACACACACACACACACACACACACACACACACACACACACACACACACACACACACACACACACACACACACACACACACACACACACACACACACACACACACACACACACACACACACAAGGACGGTTTAGCGTTAACCTATAACTTGACCTGAACCTGACATTGGTCAAATAAACACGTCAAATAGTTTTAAATATTTTAAGTGTGCTTAATTTAACTTGGAGTTTGCACTTTAAGGACTATTAAACTGGTTCCATTGTACCAGTCAAACTAAATCAAGCCCAGCTCAAGTTTGGTTTTTCCAAAATATGTGACATATTTGCCCCAGATCTAATCTGAACATTAGTTAGGAGACAGGTTTCTTTAGTGTTTCTCTTTGGAAACTCAGTCTGTATCCTGCATTATGTTCACCAAAGTGTAAAAAATACAGTGCACTACAGTGTAAAATACAGGTGCTGTATAGCAACAGTGAGGTTTGAATACCTGCCAGGCTGTATAGTCACAGAAGTGTCCCCTGTCAAAGTATGTCTCCAGGGCCAGGGTCAGGACATTGTGGACATTGTTCAGAGAGCTGAGCACATTGAACACCACGTCCATAAACTCATCTCCTGCCTGGCTCTTCACAGAAGACACAGCATCTGCCTCCTCCTCCCTTTTGAAATCTGAAAAGATAAGTCTTCTTTTAGGGAAAAGTTGAAGTGACAAACACATATAAAAAAGGTCAAGGACTATTGTGAAACCCAAGCATTTGTCAGTTCTGAATGGGGCCTATTCAGCTGCGATCAGTAGATGGTTGTGCACCGCTAACCTTCCATTTCAACCTTAGCCGTCATGATTCACAATGTTCCCCAGCTGCAACTTGGAGGTGGGGACTGGGGGGTGGAACTACAGCATTATCAAACGCGTCAAGTTGGAAATGATCTCAAGGCCTGTACATATTGAAAAATGTCAAGGCTGTCCAAGCTGAAACACGCAAGCAAGAGGTAACAAAAGAAGTGTTGGCATAGAAAAAACACACCCACACATATGTATTGAAACTATAGAAAAACAAACAAATTCCAAAGCCTCTTGTGGATGAAAAAATATAATTTTTACCTTTATTTAACTAGGCAAGTCAGTTAGGAACAAATTATTATTTACAATGACGGCCTAGGAACAGTGGGTTAACAGCCTTGTTCAGGGGCAGAACGACAGATGTTTACCTTGTCAGCTTGGGGATTCGATCTAGCAACCTTTCGGTTACTGGCCCTTCCTAGATGGAAGGTAGGAAATACAGAGGAACACAGGATGTCCCTGTGGGGGTCTCTGCAGGCATGGGGTGGGGAGGGTTGGGGGTGGGAATCACCTGGATTCCTCCGGTGGCACAGGTCCAGAAGCCGTCCGTCAGTCTGTTTTGTGGGAGATGACAGGTAGTTGAATAAGAGGGCGAATGCTACGAAGCACTCAGTGAGGAGGCTCTTTGAGCGAAGACAGGGCGTTGTTTGTGCTCCCCCTTGACAAATGCTGAACTATTTTAAAATGACAGGCCTAAAGTGCCTGCCGCATTAAGGGATGCGAGGGCCCTAATATCGCCGGCTTATTGAGAAGACAGAAAGCACATTCACCAATGGGAATTGTGCTCAAACATCCTTTGACCTACAATCACTCTATTACACTGCATTATGTGGATAATGCCTCCGCCTTGTAGTCTGTCAGCCTGGTAATTGGTCCGTAAGGAGAGGGCTCGTGGCGATACCGGGGGAAAGTGTGGACATATTTTTTCCACTTGGGGTGCTGAAGAGCATGGCGGGTTAACTAGGCACTTTATTAATGAGCCCATTATGGAGCTGGAGATGAGTTATGATAGAAAGACTGAATCTCCATTTCTGAGGAGTTGACACCACGCCTCTATCTCTCAGCTCCTGCATGGCCAACAAATACACCTCCTGCAACCTTGATTCATGGCCAACAAATACACCTCCTGCAGCCTTGATACATTATCTTTTGCCAGCAAGGCCCAGCACAGGGTCGGTTTCTCTCTCTCTATCTCTCTCTCTCTCCCTCTCTCTCTCTCATCTGTAATTGGAAGCAGACACAGTGTGTGATGATAATAACAGTCCTGTGTATAAAGCGGCTCATGTACTATACAGAGAGGACCTAATGTAGCAGAAACCCATTCCTGGCCTGCTGGCGCTGCTGCTGCGCACACTGCACCCCAGAGAACAGACCCACCTATCACAGAGCGGTTAAGACAGCAGTGGCTGCTGGGAGCTGGGTCTGTTTGGTACCTCTTAATTAGCTGGTCTCCGTGGCAGCGGTCGGCGTGGTAGCGGTGTTGATGTACGGCAGTGCAGTGTGGGCTCAGGCGACGGTGAGGGGCGAGAAGCGCTAGCTGGCTGACATTATCTTAGAAGGCCGGTGCTGTTATTAATAAGGTTGTTTTAATGTGAATTAATGTGCAAGTGCACAACAGTCTTTAAAGGTTGCATTTTCCCAGCAAGGAGATGTTTAAAGGTCAGTGTGTGTTCTCAGGCTAGCCCCCTGCAATGTTTATTACTGCACTCTATTGATTTAGCCATGATGATGATAGTAAAGACGTTCAGCCACTGCACAGCCCGTCCAGAGATGTGATTAGTTCCATTAGGGCCCCAGGCCCTGAGGACACTATCTACCCATGAGCCTCTGGGAGAGAGGTCTTTTTTGGTTTCTAAAAAAAAAGAGTCTATTTCATTAATAGAAAAACAGAACAAATTCATAAACTCCTCTATCTAAAACTTAATTAGATATCGAACACATTTCACATATATGTACATAAGGGAAGTGTCGTATGTGTGAGCTGCTGTATGTGTCACAGGCGTCGAAATGAGTAGACCAAGGCACAGCGTGTATAGTGCTCATTTTTAAACTTTTAATGAAGACACTTGAACCAAAACAATAAAATGACTGACAACAGTTCCGTAAGGTACACACTGACAAAACAGAAAACAACTACCCACAAAACCCAAAGGAAAAACAGGCTGCCTAAGTATGGCTTCCAATCAGAGACAACGATAGACACCTGCCTCTGATTGGAAACCATAGCTGGCCAAAAGATAGAAAACAAAACATAGAAGTAGAAATCTAGAAAAAACCCACATACAAACAGAAAACCCAAAACCACCCAAAACAACCACCTGTCACGCCCTGATCACTCTACTATGGAAAATGACCTCTTACAAGGGTCAGGACGTAACAGTATGTTGCCAGACAAATTTCCCCTAAAGGGACAATAAAGTATAAATTAAATTAAATTATGAGCAGGAAGCTAAAGTATTTTCATCAGAATGTGTGGTCTTATGGGAGTGTTCCAGGAGGTCTCTGTGCAGGATGGCGGTCAACAGCAAGATGGGACAGCATCCTGGGTCAGAGGTCAGCAGCCTCAGCTGGCCCTCTGAGGCGGCTTCACCCGCCAGGCCCTCCCTTCAACCCAGACAGTCACAAGACAGACAGACAGGAAGAGAGAGGCAGGAGAAAAGACACATAATGTAAAAACAGTGACAGATCTGCAGAGGTAACTAGACTGATAGAAAGCAGTCCATTCAGCAAGGGAGGACACACAGCCATGAACCACCAATATACTGTAATGCTGTAGCTTCCTTGAATGTCAGTTCCTCCTCCCCTACCAGAATATTCTGCAAATGCCTTCATACTGGCTTGCTTAGAGTGTGCACCAGGAAGGAATTATGTTTAATCTTGGATGGCTAAAAGAAAATAGATTTTTTGGGGGAAGCCAAATACAGGAAAATATAGCATGACCCCCTACATCTTTAGTAGAAAAGTGAATATACAGCATAACCCTCTACGTCTTTAGTAGAACAGTGAATATACAACATAACCCCTATGTCTTTAGTAGAACAGTGAATATACAGCATAACCCCCTACGTCTTTAGTAGAACAGTGAATATACAGCATAACCCCCTACGTCTTTAGTAGAACAGTGAATATACAACATAACCCCTATGTCTTTAGTAGAACAGTGAATATACAGCATAACCCCCTATGTCTTTAGTAGAACAGTGAATATACAGCATAACCCCCTACGTCTTTAGTAGAACAGTGAATATACAACATAACCCCTACGTCTCTAGTAGAACAGTGAATATACAACATAACCCCCTACGTCTTTAGTAGAACAGTGAATATACAACATAACCCCCTACGTCTTTAGTAGAACAGTGAATATACAACATAACCCCCTACGTCTTTAGTAGAACAGTGAATATACAGCATAACCCCCTACGTCTTTAGTAGAACAGTGAATATACAACATAACCCCCTATGTCTTTAGTAGAACAGTGAATATACAACATAACCCCCTACGTCTTTAGTTGAACAGTGAATATACAACATAACCCCCTACGTCTTTAGTAGAACAGTGAATATACAACATAACCCCCTACGTCTTTAGTAGAACAGTGAATATACAACATAACCCCTTACGTCTTTAGTAGAACAGTGAATATACAACATAACCCCCTACGTCTTTAGTAGAACAGTGAATATACAACATAACCCCCTACATCTTTAGTAGAACAGTGAATATACAGCATAACACCCTACATCTTTAGTAGAACAGTGAATATACAGCATAACCCCCTACGTCTTTAGTAGAACAGTGAATATACAGCATAACCCCCTACGTCTTTAGTAGAACAGTGAAAATACAGCATAACCCCCTACGTCTTTAGTAGAACAGTGAATATACAGCATAACCCCCCATGTCTTCATTAGAACAGTGAATATACAGAATAACACCCTACGTCAGGGTTCCCCAACTGGGGGCCAATGGGCCGAATTTGGCCCGTGGGGGATTTTGTTGCACCCTCAAGTTTTCTGAGTTAATACAATTTATAAAGACTGTAAAAACACCAGGAAATCAGCCCCAAGTGATTTTCATTTTGGAAATCTGTTCCCAAGTATTCCCATGCTTAATAGAGAGACATGTGATCACATACACATGTAGGCAAGGTTTGAAATGATTATGTTGTGTCTGTTTGGACTTCTTACGGTCAATTTGCATTCTACAAGTGATTTACAATTATGTTCCTGCCCCACGACCATCCACTCAAGAACAAATTGGTCCGCGGCTGAATATAGTTGATGATCCCTGCCCTATGTCTTTAGTAGAAGAGTGAGGTTACAGCCAGCTGGGTGTGCTAAGGCCTGTCCTTGGAGTGGGTGTGTGTTGTGTGGTTGCTGCTGTGTGTGTCTGTGTGTATACTTTACACATCTCAATAAAATCTGATGGAGGGGATGACAAGATAGGAAAGGAGGATAGGAAACTATCACCACCAATAAATCCACTATAATTGAGAATTTCAATTAGCATTTTTCTACGGCTGGCCATGCTTTCCACCTGGCTACCCCTACCCCGGTCAACAGCACTGCACCCCTACAGAAACTCGCCCAAGCCTTCCCCATTTCTCCTTCTCCCAAATCCAGTCAGCTGATGTTCTGAAAGAGCTGCAAAATCTGGACCCCTACAAATCAGCCGGGCTAGACAATCTGGACCCTTTCTTTCTAAAATGATCTGCCAAAATTGTTGCAACCCCTATTACTAGCCTGTTCAACCTCTCTTTCGTGTCGTCTGAGATTCCTAAAGATTGGAAAGCAGCTGCGGTCATCCCCCTCTTTAATAAAGGGGGGGACACTCTTGACCCAGGTTTTTCTAAGGTCTTCGAAAGCTAAGTTAACAAACAGATTACCGACCATTTCGAATCCCACCGTACCTTCTCCGCTATGCAAGCAGGTTTCAGAGCTGGTCATGGGTGCACCTCAGCCACGCTCAAGGTCCTAAATGATATCTTAACCGCCATCGATAAGAATCAACACTGCGCAGCCGTATTCATTGACCTGGCAGACAACAGCCTTGGTTTCTCAAATGATTGCCTCACCTGGTTCACCAACTACTTCTCTGGTAGAGTTCAGTGTGTCAAATCGGAGGGCCTGTTGTCCGGGCCTCTAGCAGTCTCTATGGGAATGCCACAGGGTTCAATTCTCAGGCCGACTCTCTTCTCTGTATACATCAATGATATCGCTCTTGCTGCTGGTGATTCTCTGATCCACCTCTACGCAGACGACACCATTCTGTATACTTCTGGCCCTTCTTTGGACACTGTGTTAACAAACCTCCAGACGAGTTTCAATGCCATACAACTCTCCTTCCGTGGCCTCCAACTGCTCTTAAATATAAGTAAAACTAAATGCATGCTCTTTGCTTTTTAAATTATATGAACAAAAAATATTAAATTTTATTTGGAATGGTAAGCCAGATAAAATTAAAAGCGCCTATTTATATAACGAATATGAATTCGAAGGGCAGAAATGATGAAATATTAAAGCATTAGACCTCTCACTAAAGGCATCAGTCATACCAAAGTTATACTTAAATCCAAACTGGTTTTCTAGTAAATTGGTACGAATGTCTCATCCTATGTTCAAGAAGGGCCTTTTTCCCTTTATTCAGATTACACCTGCCCACTTTCGGTTGTTTGAAAAGGAAGTAATCTCCAAAATATCTTTATTATTTAAACAAGCCTTAGAAAGTTGGTTGCAATTTCAGTTTAATCCACCAGAAAAGACAGAACAAATAATACAACAAATATTGTGGTTAAATTCGAATATAGTAAATGATAAAAAAAACTATTTTTCAAAGAAATGTTTTAAAAAGGTATAATTTTAGTGAATGATATCATAAATAGGACTGGTGGAGTGATGTCACACATGCAGCTAACACAGACATATAGAAATGTCTGCTCTACCCAAAATTACAACCAACTAATTGCAGCATTACCACAAAAATGGAAGAGGCAAGTAGAAGGGGAAAAAAGTATGGAAGTTGTATGTCAGCCCTGTATTAAGGAACATACATGGTTAAAGAAAAGTGTGATAAATAAAAACATATACCAATTTCATTTAAGGACCAAAAAACTGACAGCTCTCCCATATAAATTGCAAAATAGTTGGGAAGAGATTTTCGATGTACCCATTCCATGGCACATGGTTTATGAATTGATACGCAAAACAACGCCGGATTCAAAACTTTGAATTTTTCAATTTAAATTACTATACAAAATTCTTGCAACTAATAGAATGTTATATATATGGAGGATACAATCTTCCCAGCTCTGCAGATTCTGCTGTGAGGAGGCAGAGTCATTAGATCATTTATTTTGGTATTGTCCATATGTAGCTCGTTTTTGGTCACAGGTCCAGGAATGGCTGAAGAATTGCAACATTTGCCTAGAACTAACGCTGCAGATAGCAATACTGGGTGATTTGAAAAGCCATAGTCAATCAATCAATAATATAATAATTATTTTTGCAAAAATGTTTATTTTTCATTTACAATCTATAGAAGCTATGAGAATAGAAAGGTTCAATTGTTTTGTGAAGCATCACAGCACTGTTGAAAAATATATGGCAAATAGAAATCCAAAATGGATGATGTTGAGAGATAGATGGGAGGGGTTGAATGGAGCTGAAGGGTGGGACTAATAACAGGATAAACAATGTAAAACATACGGGGTCTGTAAAATGTATATAGGTTCAGAACTTTTGTGAAATAGCACAGTTACAAATAGAAATCAAACTGGATGGACATCAGAAATAGAGGAAGGACTAAAAACAAACAAAAAAGAACTATTGTGAAATAGACTGTGTCTGTAAAATGTGTATAAGATGAATAAATTGAAGGTAAAAGCCGAAGTGTTTATTAGTTTACTCCAATTGGGTGATCAGTGGTAGGGTTTGCGGGGAATAATAATGAAGGTATATTCTTAAAAAAAGTATGTATGTCTATATAGGTATGTGTATGTATATATGTGTATATGGATATATATATTTACCCCAAAAATATATGGGGGATTGGAAATGATGCAGACTGTCACGGTTGTCGTCGGTGAAGGAGGACCAATACGCAGCAGGTATGTATATGCTCATCTTGAGAATTTATTAACTTCAAAAAATGAACGTACAAAATAACAAAACAAAAAGAACGAACGAACGAACAACTACAAACAGTCTGGCTAGCATAGGCTCAACACAGAACAATCACCCACAAATACTAAACACAAACACACCCTACTATATGGGACTCTCAATCAAAGGCAGATAGACAACACCTGCCTTCAACTGAGAGTCCCAACCCCAATTAACCAAACATAGACATACACTCACTAGACTCCACATAGAAATACTTAAACATAAACCAAAACCCGGAATTACTAAATCAACCACCCTTTTAACAAAACACACCACCCTGAACCACATAAAACAAATACCCTCTGCCACGCCCTGACCAAACTACAAAAACAATTAACCTTATACTGGCCAGGACGTGACACAGACAATTACAGTGATGGAAGCAATATTCTTTCCGCAATATTAAGCTGATCCAACCCTATTAATTATTTTTTTTAATAATAATAATTTTTAAAAAAGTTTAAAAAAATTTAAAAAGCATGCTCTTCAACCGATCACTGCCTGCACTTGCCTGCCCGTCCAGTACCACTACTCTGGACGGTTCTGACTTAGAATATGTGGACAACTACAAATACCTAGGTGTCTGGCTAGGCTGTAAACTCTCCTTCCAGACTCACATCAAACATCTCCAATCCAAAGTTAAATCTAGAATTGGCTTCCTATTTCGCAACAAAACATCCTTCACTCATGCTGCCAAACTCGTAAAACTGACCATCCTACCGATCCTCGACTTCGGCGATGACATTTACAAAATAGCTTCCAATAGTCTACTCAGCAAACTGGATGCAGTCTATCACAGTGCCATCCGTTTTTTCACCAAAGCCCCATATACTACCCACCACTGCGACCTGTATGCTCTCGTTGGCTGGCCCTCGCTTCATACTCGTCGCCAAACCCACTGGCTCCAGGTAATCTACAAGACCCTGCTAGGTAAAGTCCCCCCTTATCTCAGCTCGCTGGTCACCATAGCAGCACCCACCTGTAGCACGCGCTCCAGCACATATATCTCACTGATCACCCCCAAAGCCAATTCCTCCTTTGGTCGTCTTTCCTTCCAGTTCTCTGCTGCCAATGACTGGAACGAACTACAAAAATTTCTAAAACTGGAAACACTTATCTCCCTCTCTAGCTTTAAGCACCAGCTGTCAGAGCAGCTCACAGATCACTGCACCTGTACATAGCCCATCTATAATTTAGCCCAAATAACTACCTCTTCCCCTACTGTATTTATTTATTTATTTTGCTCCTTTGCACCCCAGTATTTCTACTTTGCACATTCATCCACTGCAATTCTACCATTCCAGTGTTTTACTTGCTATATTGTATTTACTTCACCACCATGGTCTATTTATTGCCTTTCCCTCCCTTATCTCACCTCATTTGCTCACATTGTATTTAGACTTATTTTTCTACTGTATTATTGACTATGTTTGTTTTACTCCATGTGTAACTCTGTGTTGTTGTATGTGTCAAACTGCTTTGCTTTATCTTGGCCAGGTCGCAGTTGTAAATGAGAACTTGTTCTCAACTAGCCTACCTGGTTAAATAAAGGTGAAATAAATAAAAATAAAAAAATAGGTGGAGGAAGGGGGAGGGAAAGCTAGCCATCCCATTCCAGCCAAAAAGCAAGAGTGTGGTGCACCACCATGCTGCTTGAGTGAGGAACTCTATGCCTGAACCTGACAGCACAATTTATGATGTCACTGGGGCTGCAAATCCAGGAAAAATCCTTCTTTAACTGCTCTGATAAATCTGACCAGCTACAGCAGGAGGGTCAGATTACAGCGTCAAACATATACCCCAAAAACAGATAACTCCACGTTTTTATGGGCCATAATGCTACTTGATTTATGAATGTGCTTTGTGTTTTTATTGTTGTTTTATTGAATAATTATAACAGTCAGTTTATGTGAGGGGCTGAGCTGAGGAAAGGTCTGGTTACAGGGCCTGGCCATGGAAGGACCTTTGGATTTTGCCAGGGAACCACAGCAAGGCACCCTGTCATCTTTGAACACGGGGAAAATAAATAGGACATAAAAATAAACTAATTTCAGCTCTCTGAGCCTTGGGAGCAGGGCAGGGGTTGATTTGTGTACTCTAAGCAGGCAATGACATCACCCAGGGGTGGTGGGTGAGGAGTGGAGTCAGTATTGGGCGAGAGCAGTATGGGGCGAGGGCAGTATGGGGCGAGGGAAGTATGGGATGAGGTCAGTATGGGACGAAGGCAGTATGGGGCGAGGGCAGTATGGGGCGAGGGCAGTATGGGGCGAGGGCAGTATGGGGCGAGGTCAGTATGGGACGAAGGCAGTATGGGGCGAGGGCAGTATGGGGCGAGGGCAGTATGGGGCGAGGGCAGTATGGGGCGAGGGCAGTATGGGGCGAGGGCAGCATGGGATGAGGGCAGCGTGGGGCGAGGGCAGTATGGGGCGAGGGCAGTATGGGATAAGGGCAGTGTGGGGCGAGGGCAGTATGGGGCGAGGGCAGTATAAGGCGAGGGCAGTATGAGGCGAGAGCAGTATGGGGCGAGGGAAGTATGGGATGAGGTCAGTATGGGACGAAGGCAGTATGGGGCGAGGGCAGTATGGGGCGAGGGCAGTATGGGACGAGGGCAGCATGGGGCGAGGGCAGTATGGGGCGAGGGCAGTATGGGGCGAGGGCAGTATGGGGCGAGGGCAGTATGGGGCGAGGGCAGTATGGGGCGAGGGAAGTATGGGATGAGGTCAGTATGGGACGAAGGCAGTATGGGGCGAGGGCAGTATGGGGCGAGGGAAGTATGGGATGAGGTCAGTATGGGACGAAGGCAGTATGGGGCGAGGGCAGTATGGGGCGAGGGCAGTATGGGGTGAGGGCAGCATGGGATGAGGGCAGTATGGGGCGAGGGCAGTATGGGATGAGGGCAGTGTGGGGCGAGGGCAGTATGGGATAAGGGCAGTATGGGGCGAGGGCAGTATGGGATAAGGGCAGTATGGGGCGAGGGCAGTATGGGATGAGGGCAGTGTGGGGCGAGGGCAGTATGGGATAAGGGCAGTGTGGGGCGAGGGCAGCATGGGATGAGGGCAGTATGAGGCGAGGGCAGCATGGGATGAGGTCAGTATGGGATGAGGGCAGCATGGGATGAAGGCAGTATGGGGCGAGGGCAGCATGGGATGAAGGCAGTATGGGGCGAGGGCAGCATGGGATGAGGGCAGTATGGGGCGAGGGCAGCATGGGATAAGGGCAGTATGGGACGAGGGCAGTATGGGATAAGGGCAGTATGGGGCGAGGGCAGTATGGGGCGAGGGCAGTGTGGGGCGAGGGCAGTATGGGACGAGGGCAGTATGGGGCGAGGGCAGTATGGGACGAGGGCAGTATGAGGCGAGGGCAGTATGAAGCGTGTGCAGTATAATGCGAGGGCAGTATCAGGCAAGAGCAGTATGAGGCGAGGGCAGTTTGAGGCGAGGGCAGTTTGAGGCGAGGGCGGAGAGTGATTGAATGCACCTTCTCAGGTCTTAACAGTCACCCCTCCTCAAACCCCAAAACACACACACACACACACACGCACACACATACTCTCTTCTCACTCCACAAACTCTCTGTTTACACCCTGAGTGAACCCCCTCTCCCACAGCAACCATCAACATAAACACAGTGTGTGTACTGGCACTGCCCTAGAGGTCCCCTCTCTGATTCATTCACTGCATCTGTGTTGCATTATCAGAGCCTGGGTAAGACTGGGGCACTCAAGAACACAATGGCCTAGCAGAGTAAAGTATGAGCTATGACAAACTGTAGCATGTCCCTAACCCAGCACACATATGGTTCTTGATACAGGGGTTGTTGTATAACAATGTGTGTGTGTGTGTGTGTGTGTGTTATGTACCATCCTGCCTGCTGGGGGAACAGGATAGGGTGGATGGCACTGAGCCAGTGTATGGCTGCCAGAGCTTGGCCAGAGCTTGGCCTGAGCCCTCTAGAGGCCGGTACAGGAAGGTCCTGATACACATGACAGATATCCATTAACATACACCATATGACATACAACATACAGCATACAACATACATCATACAACATAGAACATACAGCCTACAACATACAACATACACCATACAGGCATAAAACATACAACATACAGCATACACCATACAAAATACAGCATACATCATACAACACACAACATACACCATACAACATACAACATACCACATACAACATAAAACATACACTACACACATCATACATCATACAACATAAACATACACCATACACCATACAACATAAAACATACACCATACATCATATAACATACACCATACAACACACACCATACAACATACAGCTTACAACATACATCATGCAGCATACAACATACAGCACACAGCATACAACATATGACACACAGCATACACCATACAACATACACCATTCAATATACAACATACAGTATACAACACACAGCATACACCATACACCATACAACACACAGTGTACAGCATACAAAATACAACATACACCATATAACATACACAATACAGCATACACCATACAACATACACCATATACCATACAGCATACAACATACAGCATACAGCATACAACATACAGCAAACATCATACAGCAAATATCATTCAGCATACACCATATAACATTCAACATAGAACATACAGCATACACCATATAACATACACCATTCAACATACAACATACAACATACAGTATACAGCATAAAAAATACATCATACAGCATACACCATACAATATACAACATACAATTTACAACATACAATATGCAACATTCAACATACAATATACAGTATACCTCATACACAATACAACATTCAACATACAGTATACAACATACAACATACTGTACACCATACAACATTCAACATACAGTATACAACATACAACATACTGTACACCACACAACATACAACATACAGCATACAACATACACTATACAGTTTACAACATACAACATACAGCATACAACATGCAACATACAACAAGCAGCATGCAACATGCAGTGTACACCATGCAACATACAACATGCAGCATACACCATACACCATTCAACATACAACACACGGTATACAACATACAAAATACATCATGCAACATACAACATACAACACACAACATACACCATACAACATACAGTATACAGCATACAAAATACATCATAAAGCATACACCATACAATATACAACATACAATATACAGTTTACAACATACGACATACAGCATACAACATACAATATGCAACATTCAACATACAATATACAGTATACCTCATGCACCATACACCATTCAACATACAGTATACAACATACTGTACACCATACAACATACAACATACAGCATACAACATACAATATACAACATACACCATACACTATACAGTATACAACATACAACATACAGTATACAGCATGCAACATACAACAAGCAGCATGCAACATACGGTGTACACCATGCAACATACAACATACAGCATACACCATAGAGCATACACCATTCAACATACAACACACGGTATACAACATACAAAATACATCATACAACATACAATATACAACATACAGCATACAACATACAGCATACAATATACCACATACAGTATACAGCATACAAAATACACCATACAACATACAATATACAACATACACTATACAGTTTACAGCATACAACATACAACATTCAACATACAGATTACAAAATACAGCATACAGCATACACCATATAATATACGACATACAATATACAGTTTACAACACACTACATACACCATGCAGTATTCAACATACATCATACAACATAGAGTATTCAACATGCAGCATACAACATACATCATATAACATACAGAATACAGCATACAACATACAAAATACGTAAACAGCATACAGTATATCAGCCCGAAATGTGCTAGTTGCCTATACCACCATGAGTGCCTTGTTGGGAAGGACCCATAAGGAAGCATTTCCCTGTTAGTCTACACCAGTTGTTAACAAAGCATGTTACAAATACAATTTGATTTGATTTGACTATATGGTGATTGAACTGATGGAGTCACAGAATGACACCATGATTAAAGAGTGGACCGTTAGAACTAAAGTGAAGCCAGGTAAATCTAACTGTGGATGCTAATGATGTTAGAGTGTATCCTAAAGTCCCATGGTTATGGTTGCAGAGGGAGGGTATACTAATGGAAACTTTCTAAGTTTACTAGTAAACTACAAGAATTTGTTTATCTATCAAGGATTTGATGTACTCTATAACAAGACATCCAGTGGCCCTTTTGGGTACTTCAGATTATCATATGTGTCTGTAATTATCTCTGGTTCTCTGTGTGACATTATCAGATGTAAAATACGTCAAATAATTAAATAAGATGATTTTAACATTTTACTGCAGTGTGCTAAATCAGGGTCACACATAGTGTTTATTGGTAGTCTTTAGCAAATCTACTTTGAAACAAAATTATACACCTCACACACATGGTTATGGGCTTTAAAAAAAGAAGAAAGCTGTCAGATATTTTGAGTTTCCATCCCAATATTACAATTCATATACATCACAGGAGACTGACATATAACACAACTGTTTGACATAGAAACACCAGATTTTTGGAATTAAAATATACAGCATAACCCTCTACGTCTTTAGTAGAACAGTGACTATACAGCATAACCCCCTGCATCTTTACTGGAACAGTGAATATACAGCATAACCCCCTACATCTTTAGTAGAACAGTGAATATACAGCATAACCCCTTACGTCTTCAGTAGAACAGTGAATATACAGCATAACCCCCTACGTCTTTAGTGGAACAGTGAATATACAGCATAACTCCTTACGTCTTTAGTAGAACAGTGAATATACAGCATAACCCCTTACGTCTTTAGTAGAACAGTGAATATACAGCATAACCCCCTGCGTCTTTACTGGAACAGTGAATATACAGCATAACCCCTACGTCTTTAGTAGAACAGTGAATATACAGCATAACCCCTTACGTCTTTAGTAGAACAGTGAATATACAGCATAACCCCCTGCGTCTTTACTGGAACAGTGAATATACAGCATAACCCCTACGTCTTTAGTAGAACAGTGAATATACAGCATAACCCCTTACGTCTTTAGTAGAACTGAGGGCTTAACTTTACTGAATAAAAAAACATATTCTTTGATGTCCAAATATCAGTAAAGCTGTTTCCTCAATTGGTTGAAGGGCTTTCAATAGACTATTTCTTCACAGGAGCCAAATCTGTCATCACAGTTCTAATTTAGACAGACAGAAGGCCTGAGTGTAATCAGGTGAGGGTTGTGAGTTGGAGCGGTGTTAGACGCAGGAGGAGGAACTCTACACTTCCTCTCTCTCCCACTCTGGGAGGCCTGCATGTAACACAGTGTCCTTGCAGTAGAGTACATCCTAGGATACACATACCAGAACAGCTGCTGACACCACACACACACACACACACACACACACACACACACACACACACACACACACACACACACACACACACACACACACACAGTAATACTGTAACACACACACACACACACACACACACACACACACACACACACACACACACACACACACACACACACACACACACTGACCCTCTCTCCCAACACACCAATTCAGGGACGACTTGCACATTGTCATCCATCAGTGGTGATTGGAGGGGGTGGTGGACTGAAGGCCTAAGCATGTGTTCAGGGTGTGTTTAGTATGTCTTAATGCAGTGTTCAGCCCCCCACGTCCAAGAGGAACTCTGTGGAACTGAGCCAAGAGTGAGACAATAGAAAAAGAACAGGCTGAAGGAAGCCATACTACACAGTAAATCAAGGATAGTCGAACTTGCAGTGTTAAAATAATTAGGGTTAAATTGACTCTACAGGGATTTATCTTAACCCTCAAGAGAGTGATAAACTCCCTGGAATTAGTGTTGATAACTGGAGTTCATTGGAATAGAGTACTTTTAACTCCACTAAGAGCAGTGAGTTTGTAAAAAAAACTATCGCTAAGATCCTTTTGTTCAATCTGTAGTGACATTTTCAAAATTCTAAACACAATCAGCACAACATCCGTCTGTTGTGGACCATACCATTAACACAATTCATGTTCTTTTCACAAATATGCAGTCAATTAACACGTTTCTAAAATGCTTACATTTTCTTTACATACAAGCTTACCCAATACCAAAATTATGGATTTTTCTTTTCTTATGCTCTTGCACACAGACTGAAAGAAATGAAGACCTAATGTTCAAACCCTTAAATATAGTATAAAGCTTCTACTTCTGCAACAACAGCAGCTCAAAAGCTATATTGAAACAGCTGATAAGCATTTTTGAATGAACAGATCATTAAAACATTGAGAAATAGCTGATTTACTGTAAATTGTGTAAAATAGACCAACCACAGCTGATTCCAATCTCAATCGGAGACATAGCCAGGTGTTGAAGTTGTTTCAATTACATGGACATACACAGTAAAAAGGGGACTATTTGGATTGATGTTGTTCAATGTGGATACAGAAAAACACAGAGGAGCAGAGAGAGAAAAAATGATGTCTGGACAAGGGAGGGGAATAGTTGGACCAGGGAGAGGAGTAGCTGGACCAGGGAGAGGAGTAGCTGGACCAGGGAAGGGAATAGTTGGACCAGGGAGAGGAGTAGCTGGACCAGGCAAAGGAGTAGCTGGACCAGGGAGAGGAGTAGTTGGACCAGGGAGAGGAGTAGCTGGACCAGGCAAAGGAGTAGCTGGACCAGGGAGAGGAGTAGTTGGACCAGGGAGAGGAGTAGTTGGACCAGGGAGAGGAGTAGCTGGACCAGGGAGAGGAGTAGCTGGACCAGGGAGAGGAGTAGTTGGACCAGGGAGAGGAGTAGTTGGACCAGGGAGAGGAGTAGCTGGACCAGGGAGAGGAGTAGCTGGACCAGGGAGAGGAGTGGCTGGACCAGGGAGAGGAGTAGTTGGACCAGGGAGAGGAGTAGTTGGACCAGGGAGACGAGTAGCTGGACCAGGGAGAGGAGTAGTTGGACCAGGGAGAGGAGTAGCTGGACCAGGGAGAGGAGTAGCTGAACCAGGCAAAGGAGTAGTTGAACCAGGCAAAGGAGTAGCTGGACCAGGGAGAGGAGTAGCTGGACCAGGGAGAGGAGTAGCTGAACCAGGCAAAGGAGTAGCTGGACCCGGGAGAGGAGTAGCTGGACCAGGGAGAGGAGTAGCTGGACCAGGGAGAGGAGTAGTTGGACCAGGGAGAGGAGTAGTTGGACCAGGGAGAGGAGTAGTTGGACCAGGGAGAGGAGTAGTTGGACCAGGACAAGGGAGAAGGAGAGGTAGGGGGGAGGAGTAAGAATGCGTGGTGGTGTTCAAAGGAGAGTAAGAGCTGTTGTCACTGATGAAATAAGAGCCACCATCATAGACCATGTGATAAACCATGGTCTATCACTGAGAGAGATTGGTGAAAGAGTCCAGCCTAATACCATGGTCTATCACTGAGAGAGGCTGGTGAAAGAGTCCAGCCTAATACCATGGTCTATCACTGAGAGAGACTGGTGAAAGAGTCCAGTCTAATACCATGGTCTATCACTGAGAGAGGCTGGTGAAAGAGTCCAGCCTAATACCATGGTCTATCACTGAGAGAGGCTGGTGAAAGAGTCCAGCCTAATACCATGGACTATCACTGAGAGAGGCTGGTGAAAGAGTCCAGCCTAATCTCAGACGGTCAACCGTGGCTTCCGTTATCCGGAATTTTCAACGAACCAACAGGTAAGTAATGCATTTCACAAGGGCTCTTCTATCATTACTGTTGCTATGTCCCACAGTAACTGTAGGCCACCAGTCCCAATGCAAATACATATGTTGTACTTTTGTTCCTCTAAAGGACGCAACGTCTTCCTCTCTCTGGGGGAAGAGGAAAGCTCCTCAGTGAAGACCAAGTGCATGCCACTGCAGGATTGGTCATTGCTGACAACGCAATAAAACTGAGAGAAATTCAGACCAGAATTGTAGAGGACAACCTGGTATTTCACAGTGTGGAAAGCATCAACCTGCCTACCATTGCTCAGACTCTGACCAAACACAGAGTTCCTTTTGAAAGGAACAGTGAGTGGGTCAAGGAACTCTGGCACCAATAAGTCCAGGTATGGTGTCTATCCAATATGTCTTGTTGTATAGTGAGTTTTACACTATGCTACTCTACATGTTAACATGGGTTACATTACATACAGTAGGACATTATGCTACTCTACATGTTAACATGGGTTACAGCACATACAGTAGGACACTATGCTACTCTACATGTTAACATGGGTTACAGTGCATACAGTAGGACACTATGCTACTCTACATGTTAACATGGGTTACAGTACATACAGTAGGACACTATGCTACTCTACATGTTAACATGGGTTACAGTACATACAGTAGGACACTATGCTACTCTACATGTAAACATGGGTTACAGTACATACAGTAGGACATTATGCTACTCTACATGTTAACATGGGTTACAGTACATACAGTAGGACATACTGAAAAGCATTTACACATACTGTTTTTGATTCTTTCAGAGAGTCATGGAGTTGGAGGCTAATCAGACCACACATGAAATCATTTATGTAGACGAAGCAGGGTTTAACTTGGCAAAAACACATTGGCGAGGAAGAAACGTAATCGGGAAAAGGGCCACTGTTGATGTGCCGGGTCAGAGAAGAGCAAATATCACAATGTGTGCTGCAATCTCGAGTGCTGGTTTGGTCCTGCAGAAATGTCAGATTGGCTCCTACAACACTGAGTGCCTTCTTTTGTGTTTAGATGACCTCCACCAACAACTAGTGCCAGAAGCAGAAAGGGAACAGTTGGGAGGAAACTTAAGGACATTTGTGATTGCATGGGACAATGTAGCATTTCACCATTCACATGTAATCACAAACTGGTTTGCAGCCCATTCAAGAATGGTTTCCCTTTTCCTCCCCCCCTACTCACCTTTCCTCAACCCCATTGAGGAATTTTTTTCTGCCTGGAGGTGGAAAGTATATGATCATCGGCCACATGACTAAATGCAATGGATGACGGCTGCAGAGACAGCTCAGCTGAAGACTGCCAGGGGTGGATAAGGCATGCCAAGCATTTCTATCTACGAAACAAGATGTGATGTGGACTAGAACATGTGGCCAAATGCTGAAGATCGTATAGATTAGAACAGAACTGTGCATTTTTGTGTTTTTTTCCCCTTCTGTGCCTTTGTTAATGTAATTGTGTTTTATTTTTGCTACAGTTGGACCTGTACCTGGCGACCGTCCGGCCCTCTCCCTCCGATGAAGAGAGGGTGAGCGTCCTCATCTCGTGCCTCACGGGTAGAGCTCTGGAATGGGCCAACGCCGTCTGGGAGGGCCCAGACTCAGCTAAGGACGACTACCCAGAGTTCGCTCGCCGCTTCCGGGCGGTATTCGATCATCCCCCGGAGGGCAAGGCGGCGGGTGAGCGATTATTTCATCTGAGGCAGGAGACGAGGAGCGCTCAGGACTTTGCCCTGGAGTTCCGGACTCTAGCCGCCGGATCGGGGTGGAATGAGTGGGCCCTGATTGACCACTACAGGTGTAGTCTACGTGAGGACGTCCGCCGGGAGCTGGCTTGCCGGGACCATACAACCACCCTGGACCAGTTGATTGATTTGTCCATCAGGCTGGACAACCTGCTGGCTGCCCGGGGACGTTCCGATTGGGGCCTATTCATTCCACCTCCCATCCCTCCTGCTCCAACGCCCATGGAGCTAGGAGGGGCTGCTGCTAGGAGGACCGGAGGGGGGGGCCTCTCCTGCACCCACTGTGGTCGTAGAGGACACACTGCGGACCGGTGCTGGAGAGGTTCTCCCGGGAATTCAGATGGCAGGCAGAGCACCACATCAACCCCCCAGGTGAGTCAGCACCAGCCACACCCAGAGCCCCCTGTCGACCACATGTACATCTCTGTTTTTTTCCCTGAGTTTTCCCCTCACTCCCAGTATAAGGCACTAGTCGATTCAGGCGCAGCTGGGAGTTTTATGGACCGTAGGGTTGCTGATAAGTTAGGGATTCCCCTGGTTAAACTGGACCAACCCTTCTCCGTGCACGCATTAGATAGTCGACCACTAGGGTCTGGCCAAGTGAGGGAGGTAACAGTGCCACAGGTCATGGTGACGCGGGGGGGTCATGAAGAACGTATCAGCCTGTTCCTTATTGATTCCCCGGCATTTCCGGTGGTACTGGGACTTCCCTGGCTAGCCTCTCACAACCCTCAGATTTCATGGGGGCAGAGGGCTCTTAAGGGGTGGTCGAGGGAGTGCTCAGGTAGGTGTATAGGAGTTTCCATCGGTGCAACCACGGTGGAGAGTCCAGACCAAGTCTCTACTGTGCACATTCCCTCCGAATATGCCGATTTGGCTATCGCCTTCAGTAAAACGAAGGCGACTCAATTACCACCCCATCGACAGGGGGATTGTGTGATAAACCTCCAGGCTGGCGCGGCCCTTCCTAAAAGTCACGTGTATCCTCTGTCTCAGGAGGAGACGGTGGCTATGGAGACATACGTCACTGAGTCCTTGAGACAGGGATACATTTGGCCATCTAAATCACCCGTCTCCTCAAGTTTTTTTTGTGAAGAAGAAGGAGGGAGGCCTGCGCCCGTGCATTGACTATAGAGGTCTAAATTCTATCACAGTGGGGTTCAGTTACCCACTACCTCTCATTGCTATGGCCGTGGAGTCATTTCACGGGGCGCGCTTCTTCACCAAACTAGATCTCAGGAGCGCGTATAACCTGGTGCGTATCCGAGATGGAGACGAGTGGAAAACCGCATTTAGTACCACATCTGGCCATTATAAGTACCTCGTCATGCCATATGGGTTAAAAAATGCTCCCGCCGTCTTCCAATCCTTTGTGGACGAGGTTCTCAGAGACATGCTCGGACAGGGTGTGTTGGTGTACATCGATGACATCTTGATCTACTCCGCCACACGCGCCACGCATGTGGCTCTGGTGTGTAAAGTGCTTGGGCGGCTGCTGGAGCATAACCTATATGTCAAGGCTGAGAAATGTGAGTTCTGCAAACAAGCCGTCTCTTTTCTGGGATATCGCATTTCCACCACAGGGGTGGTGATGGAATGTGACCGCGTTACGGCTGTGCGTAATTGGCCGACCCCTACCACGGTGAAGGAGGTGCAGCGGTTCTTGGGTTTCTTCAATTGTTACCGGAGGTTTATCCGGGGTTTTGGTCAGGTGGCAGCTCCCATTACCTCACTGATGAAGGGGGGTCCGGTGCGATTGCGGTGGTCGGCATAGGCGGACAGAGCCTTCCGTCGCCTGAAGGTTCTGTTTACCGACGCTCCGGTGCTGGCGCATCCGGATCCCTCTTTGCCATTCATAGTGGAGGTGGATGCATCCGAGGCTGGGGTAGGAGCAGTTCTTTCGCAGCGTTTGGGCGCTCCTCCGAAGCTCCGCCCCTGCGCATTCTTTTCTAAGAAGCTGAGCCCGTCGGAGCGCAACTATGATGTGGGGGACAGGGAGTTGTTAGCCGTGGTCAAGGCTTTGACAGTGTGGAGACATTGGCTTGAGGGGGCACGTCACCCTTTTCTCATCTGGACCGACCACCGTAACCTGGAGTACATCCGAGCAGCGAGGAGACTTAATCCTCGTCAAGCCAGGTGGGCCATGTTCTTTACGAGGTTCCAGTTTACCCTTTCATACATTCTGGGTTCTCGGAACCGGAAGGCCGACACACTGTCGCGTCTCTACGACACCGAGGAGCGGACCATCGATCCCACTCCCATACTCCCTGCTTCCTGTCTAGTGGCACCGGTGGTATGGGAGGTGGATGCGGACATCGAGAAGGCGGGTCGGTCAGAACCCACTCCACCTCAATGTCCCGCGGGTCTGAAGTTCGTTCCGCTTGGTGTTCGCGATCGCCTGATCCGATGGGCCCACACTCTACCCTCCTCGGGTCATTCTGGGGTGGAACGGACAGTGCGAGGCCTGAAGGGGAAGTACTGGTGGCCCACCTTGGTTGAGGACGTAAGACACTATGTCTCTTCCTGTTCGGTGTGCGCCCAGTGCAAGGCTCCTAAGCACCTGCCTCGAGGGAAATTACACTCCCTCCCCGTTCCACAGCGACCTTGGTCTCACCTCTTGGTGGATTTCCTCATGGATCTCCCGCCATCTCAGGGGAATACTACGATCCTGGTTGTTGTGGATCGGTTCTCGAAGTCCTGCCGTCTGCTCCCATTGCCCGGTCTTCCTACAGCCCTACAGACCGCGGAGGCCCTATTCACCCACGTCCTCCGGCACTACGGGGTGCCCGAGGACATCGTATCTGATAGGGGTCCCCAGTTTACGTCCAGGGTGTGAAGGTCGTTTATGGAGAGGCTGGGGTCTCAGTCAGCCTGACCTCGGGTTTCCACCCTGAGAGTAATGGGCAAGTAGAGCGCATTAACCAGGATGTAGGCAGGTTTCTGCGGTCGTATTGCCAGGACCGGCCAGGGGAGTGGGCGCGGTTCGTGCCCTGGGCCGAGATGGCCCAGAACTCTCAGCGCCACTCCTCTACTAACCTGTCACCCTTCCAGGTTGTGTTAGGTTATCAGCCGGTCCTGGTGCCATGGCAACAGAGCCAGACAGAGGCTCCTGCGGTGGAGGAATGGGTCCAGCGCTCAAGGGAGACCTGGAATGCTGTCCAGGAGTGTATAAAGAGGGCTGGAGAACGACACAAGGAGAGCGCTGACCGCCACCGCAGTGAGGCCCCCGTGTTTAACCCAGGGGATAGAGTCTGGCTCTCGACCCGGAACCTGCCCCTCCGCCTGCCCTGCCGGAAGCTGGGTCCACGATTTGTGGGGCCATTCAAAGTCCTGAGGAGAATAATCGAGGTGTGTTATAAGTTACAACTTCCTACATATTACCGCATTAACCCCTCGTTTCATGTGTCTCTCCTCAGGCCGGTGGTAGCTGGTCCGCTGCAGGACGCTGAGGTGCGGGAGGTCCCCCCGCCCCCCCTGGACATCGGGGGGGCCCCGGCGTACACACTCCGGGCCATCTTGGACTCCCGACGTCGGGTAGGGGGCCTGCAGTACCTCGTGGACTGGGAGGGGTACAGTCCGGAGGAGAGGTGCTGGGTCCCGGCGAGGGACATTCTGGATCCAGCCATGTTGCCGAGTTTCCACAGCCTCCGCCTGGATCGCCCAGCGCCTCGCCCTCCGGGTTGTCCCCGAGGCCGGCGTCGGCGTGCTGCGGGACCCGCGCGTCAGGGGAGGGGTACTGTCACAACGTCCACAGAAGGTGGCGCATCTCCTCGGTCGGGCGGTGCTCGGTGGTCGTCGTCGCCGGCCTACTAGCTGCCACCGATCTATATTTCAGTGTCTGTTAGTTATGTCTGTTTTTTGATTGCACCTGTTTCGGGTTTGTCATTAGTGGGGGGGTATTTAGTTTGTCTGTGTTTAGTTAGGATTCGTGCAGGATTGTTCATTGTTACGTGTGGTAGGGGTTGTATTGTTTATACGTAGTTGTTTTACTACTTATTGTCTAGGCATTAGGGTTGCCGGGCTGCGCCCCGTCTGTCTTTTCGAGTGGAGCTTCCCTCTAGTCTTTTAACTTCTTGGGGCTATGTGGGACGTTAGCGTGCCACCCGTGGCGCACCCTATCAACAGCAGGTGCATTTCAAGAGCGGCAAATTTGAAACCAAATAAATGTCAAAATTCAAATTTCTCAAACATACAACTAACTTACAGCCTTTGAAAGATAAACATCTCCTTAATCTAACCACGTTGTCCGATTTCAAAAAGGTTTTACGGGGAAAGCATAAAGTTAGGTTATGTTAGGAGAGTACATTGATAATAGCTGTGTGTAATGCATTGTCGATTCAAAGACAGGCGTCACCAAAACCATAAAATCAGCTAAAATTATGCACTAACCTTTTACAATCTCCATCAGATGACACTCCTAGGACATTATGTTAGACAATGCATGCATTTTTAGTTCTATCAAGTTCATATTTATATCTAAAAACAGCGTTTTACTATGGCGTTGATGTTCAGGAAATCGTTTCCCTCCAATACCGGCAGTCAAGTCATGACAACAAAATAATTAATTAATATTAGAAAACATTGGTAAAATATTATATTGTCATTCAAAGAATTATAGATTTACATCTCTTGAACGCAATGGACTTGCCAGATTTAAATTTAACCTTACTGGGAAATCACACTCTGCAATAATCTGAGCACTGCGCCCAGAAAAATACGCATTGCGATACAGACTAACCGCCATGTTGGAGAGATCTAAAATCGAAAATACTATTTAAATAATCCATTACCTTTGATTCTCTTCATCAGATGTCACTTCCAAAGAATCCCAGGTCCATAACGAATGTAGTTTTGTTCAAAAAAGCTCATCATTTATGTCCAAAAACCTCCGTGTTGTTAGCACATGATCTAAGCCAGCCGGACTTCACTTCACATCACGAACGGAAAAAATATATTTACGTTCGTTCAAACATGTCAAACGTTGTATCGCATAAATCATTAGGGCCTTTTTTAACCAGAACATGAATAAAATTCTAGGCGGACCATTTGGTTCTCTTTTAAAACGTTTCGGAACGAGAGTACCCACCATCAACTCGCGCGCCAGGGGTCTAATCGGCCATCACAGTTCCAAGGCTCTTATTCGGTCAGATCTCACTGTAGAAGACTCAAAACACTTTGTAAAGGCTGGGGACATCTTGTGGAAGCAATAGGAAGTGCCAAAACATTCCTCACCCCCTTTGTTTTTCAATGGTATAGGCTTAAAGTCAATTCAACACATCAGGTATCCACTTCCTGTCAGAATCTGTCTCAGGGTTTTGCCTGCCAAACGAGTTCTGTTATACTCACAGACACCATTCAAACAGTTTTACTTTTACTTTCACTTTAGGGTGTTTTCTATCCATATATAATAAGTATATGCATATTGTAGTTACTGGGTAGGATTAGTAACCAGATTAAATCGGGTACATTTTTTTATCCAGCCGTGAAAATACTGCCCCCTATACCCTAACAGGTTAACTGTTGTGATCCCAGCCTTATATGGAATTTGCCCTTGGATATATTAAATCACGTTTGTTCCAACGGACCTCAGTCTCCTGCGCTTGACTCATCCTTCAATTGTTCTATCCGCCCGTGACAATGTCGTGCCCTCTTCACGACTGTCTTGGTGTGTTTGGACCATTCTAGTTTGTTGTTGTTGTGGACACCAAGGAACCAAAGGCCGTGTATGTTTGATTTTTTGTTGATCACTGGCAGCAATTTCATGTTGCTAATAAAGCTTTTACTGCAGCAATTATGTCAGTAACAATTTTTTCTACTGTGCATTTGTTAGGTCTGCTTCCAACTCACACTCTCAAACACGTAGATCCCCGGAACGCAGCTCACTTTCCAGCCCACTTCCAGCCCCCACACACAAACACATAGATCCCTTGAACGCAGCTCACTCTCCAGATCCCAATCACCTGAATTCTGATCACCTGTTCACACACCTGTATGTCATAATCACACACTATTTAGTTCAGTTCTTTGCACCCCATCATTGTGAGGTATGGTTTGTTTTGTGACTCACTTCAATTCGGAGCTATGGGTTTCCCGGAATTTACTCCTTCCGTGTTTGATAGTTTTTACCTGCCTCACTAACGACGCCTTTTGCATATTCCTTGTCTGTACTTTAGCCTATCGGATTTCCTGTTATCAACCTATTGCCTGATCTCCCGGATGACGTTACTAGCCTTTTCCCTGCCTGTGCTGTTGCCTTTTTGGACCTCTGTGTATGACCTTCTGCCTGCCCCAGCTACCTGCTTCCTCTGTGGTCCTTTACAATAAACACTTGCTACGCCCTGCGCTTGAAACCAGCTCTCTGTCTCCCATCGTGTTCATTACAGCATTCTACAAAGTAAAGATGATTCATTCATTTTTAGATAGTATGTTGCCAAAAATGCACACATTCGACACTTTACCTAAAAATGTAGTGCTTTACAGTAAAAGGAAACTGAATTATAAAAACCAATGTATTTCATACTTCATATTGTCTATTGTATGCAGGTAGAACTGAAACACGAAAAGTAAGAGTTTTTTGTAATGCCATCAACTGTTAGTATTTTGAAAGTCGTTGTGCTATGGTATTCCTCTTGAATAGAAATCATGTACTAGTGTTTTGACAGAATGATTAGATATTGAGTTGGGTTTGCCGTGTATTGATAGAGTTCGTGTATGTAGAGTTTTTTTTGCATTTTGAAATGTAGAGTTGGTATTTAATTAACAAAATGTGGTTTTGATCAGAAAATGTTATATTTGGCTAATTGTGTGATGTAGGTGTGTTGCTGTGTTAAGAGTTAAGAAAATGTATCTCAAGTATACGTAAACGCTTGTCAAAAATTGGAAAAAAAAACTAAATCTATGGAGTTACCCACAGTAGTGGGAGGGACCTCATTGTCATTCTTCCCAGCATGCCCTTTTGCAGGTAGATTTTTAAAAATTATTGTTTCAATATCTCTGTTTTTGCATGTACATTGATCTGTAAGTGTTTGGATTTATAGCAACTGTTAGTGGGATAGTTGTTTCAGTTTACATGATGTAGACCAGGGCTCTCCAATCCGATATCTAGATAGCTACCTTCCTTTAGGTTTTCACTCCAACCCTAATCTACCAAGCCTGATTCTAATAATTAGCTGGTTGATCAACTGAATCAGGCTAGATCCAACTGGGGACAGGAGTGTAGCTCTCCAGGAACAAGTTTGGAGAATCCTGCAGAAGGTAGTCTTCATGTACTGTATTTTCTTCCCTACTCTGACAGGCCTTCTAAATGCAAGTTGTGAGTGATGTTAAAGTGCTGGAAATATTCCTGCAAGTTGGCTTCCAACAGACATTGGATATCACATTGCAAATCACCTTAATGTGGCACTTTAATGAATATTCAAATAAGGCTTTACAAACGTATGACTCAAAGAAATGAAACTTAAATAGAAATGTAGTCTGCTGGAGTTGATTGATAATTAAAAACATAGAAAGGTGTAAAATAGCAACAGCAATACTAACACTCCTGATACTATGAACACTAGTAACACTACTAACACTACTAACACTAGTAAAACTACTAACACTACTAACACTAGTAAAACTACTAACACTAGTAAAACTACTAACACTACTAACACTAGTAAAACTACTAACACTACTAACACTATGAACACTAGTAAAACTACTAACACTAGTAACACTAGTAACACTACTAACACTAGTAACACTAGTAAAACTACTAACACTAGTAACACTAGTAAAACTACTAACACTACTAACACTAGTAACACTACGAACACTAGTAAAACTACCAACACTAGTAACACTACTGACACTACTAACAATATTAACACTATTAACACTAACTATCACAAGTAACACGAGTAACACTACTGACACTACTAACACTATTAACACTATTAACACTATTAACACTATTAAAACCTGTTGGGGCTAGGGGGCAGTATTGAGAATTTTGGAAAAAATATGTGCCCATTTTTAACTGCCTCCTACACCAACTCAGAAGCTAGAATATGCATATTATTGTTCAGGTTTGGATAGAAAACACCCTAAAGTTTCTAAAACTGTTTGAATGGTGTCTGTGAGTATAACAGAACTCCTATGGCAGGCAAAAATCTGAGAAGGTTTCATGCAGGAAGTGGCCTGTCTGACAAGGAGTCGTTCTTCTTGCCTCTGTTTATAGAAGAGAAGGATCTTAGCTGTAACGTGACAATTCCTAGGTCTCCAATAGGCTCTCAGAACCCGGGAAAAACCTGAACGATGACGAGGCAGCCTCAGGCTGAAACACATTATCGCCTTTTCCAAGTGTCCCATTAGGTGACAATAGAATTAGGCGCGTGCGCGATTCGCCCCCGTGGAGTATTTTCATTCAGCTGTTTAGCTTATTGCAGATTCCCGGTCGGAATATTATCGCTTTTCTCCGAGATAAATTGCATAAAAATTGATTTTAAACAGCGGTTGACATGCTTCGAAGTATGGTAATGGAATATTTAGAATTTTTTTGTCACGTTCTGCGCCATGCGCACGACCGTGATTTAGCATTCTGATAGTGTCTAGAACGCACTAAAAAACGTCGCTGATGGAACATAACGATGGATTATTTGGGACCAAACCTACATTTGTTTTTGAAGTAGAAGTCCTGGGAGTGCATTCTGACGAAGAACAGGAAAGGTAAGACCATTTTTCTTATAGGAAATATGATTTTGGTGAAGGCTAATCTTGCCGGGTGTCTAAATAGCTAGCCCGCGATGGCTGGGCTATGTACTTAGAATATTGCAAAATGTGCTTCATCCGAAAAGCTATTTTAAAATCGGACATATCGAGTGCATAGAGGAGTAATGTATCTATAATTCTTAAAATAATTGTTATGCTTTTTGTGAACGTTTATCGTGAGTAATTTAGCAAACTGTTAGTAAATTCCCCGGAAGTTTGCGGGGGGTATGCTTTTTCTGAACGTCACATGCTAATGTAAAAAGCTGGTTTTTGATATAAATATGAACTTGATTGAACAAACATGCATGTATTGTATAACATAATGTCCTAGGTGTGTCATCTGATGAAGATCATAAAAGGTTAGTGCTGCATTTAGCTGTGGTTTGGGTTTTTGTGACATTATATGCTAGCTTGAAAAATGGGTGTCTGATTATTTCTGGCTGGGCACTCTCCTGACATAATCTAATGTTTTGCTTTCGTTGTAAAGCCTTTTTGAAATCGGACAGTGTGGTTAGATTAACGAGAGTCTTGTCTTTAAATAGCTGTAAAATAGTCATATGTTTGAGAAATTGAAGTAATAGTATTTCAAACGTTTCAAAAATCGCGCCACTGGATTCAAGTGGCTGTTACGTAGGTGGGACGAATTCGTCCCACGTGCGCCAGAGAGGTTAACACTAGTAACACTACTAACACTAGTAACACTAGTAAGACGAGTAACAATACTAAGACTACTAACACTACTAACACTACTAACTCTACTAACACTAGTACGACTAGTAACACTACTAACACTAGTAACACTACTAACACTAGTAACACTACGAACACTAGTAAAACTACTAACACTAGTAACACTAGTAAAACTACTAACACTACTAACACTACTAACACTAGTAACACTACGAACACTAGTAACACTAGTAACACTAGTAACACTACTAACACTAGTAACACTTGTAACACTAACTATCACAAGTAACACGAGTAACACTACTGACACTACTAACACTATTAACACTATTAACACTATTAACACTATTAACACTATTAACACTATTAACACTATTAACACTAGTAACAATACTAACACTAGTAACACTAGTAAGACGAGTAACAATACTAAGACTACTAAGACTACTAACACTACTAACACTACTAACACTAGTACGACTAGTAACACTACTAACACTAGTAACACTACTAACACTAGTAAGACTAGTAACAATACTAAGACTACTAACACTACTAATACTAGTAATACTAGTAAGACTAGTAACATTAGTAAGACTAGTAACAATACTAAGACTACTAACACCAGTAACACTACTAACACTAGTAACACCAGTAACAATACTATCGCTAGTAACAGTAGTAACAATACTAACACTAGTACAATTACTAACACTACTAACACTGCTAACACTACCAATACTACCAACACTACTAACACTACCAACACTACCAACACTACTAACACTACTAACACTACTAACACTACTAACACTAGTAACATGAGTAACAATACTAACACGACTAACACAAGTAACAATACTAACACTAGTGACACTACTAACACTAGTAACACTACTAACACTAGTAAGACTAGTAACAATACTAACACTAGTAACACCACTAACACTAGTAATACTACTAGCACTAGTAAGACTAGTAACAATACTAACACTAGTGACACTACTAACACTAGTAACACTACTAACACTAGTAAGACTAGTAACAATACTAACACTAGTAACACCACTAACACTAGTAATACTACTAACACTACATTTTACATTTTACAAGTAATACTTATAACAGTAATAACAATACTAACTACTAACATAAGTAACACTTATAACATAAGTAACAATACTAACATTAGAAACACTAGTAACACTACTAACACTTGTAACAGCACTAACACTACTAACAATTGTAACACTATTACAGTGGCTTGCGAAGTTTTCACCCCCTTGGCATTTTTCCTATCTTGTTGCCGTACAACCTGGAATTAGCATAGATTTCTTGGGTGGTTTGTATCATTTGATTTACGCAACATGCCTACCACTTTGATGATGCAAAAAAAAATTGTGGGTGAAACAAACAAGAAATAAGACAAAAAAACTACAAACTTGAGCGTGCATAACTATTCACGAACCCTACATTTACATTTACATTTACGTCATTTAGCAGACGCTCTTATCCAGAGCGACTTATAAATTGTTATTGACAAACCCTAAAGTCAATACTTTGTAGAGCCACCTTTTGCAGCAATTAAAGCTGCAAGTCTCTTGGGGTATGTCTCTATAACTGCTCCAGCTCCTTCAAGTTGGATGGGTTCTGCTGGTGTACAGCAATCTTTAAGTCATACCACAGATTCTCAATTGGATTGAGGTCTGAGCTTTGACTAGGCCATTCCAAGACATTTAAATGTTTTCCCTTAAACCATTCGATTGTTGCTTTAGCAGTATGCTTAGGGTCATTGCCCTGCTGGAAGGTGAACCTCCATCCCAGTCTCAAATCTCTAGAAGACTGAAACAGGTTTCCCTCAGGGATATCCTTGTATTTAGCGCCATCCATCATTCCTTCAATTCTGGACAGTTTCCCAGTCTTTGCCGATGAAAAACATCCCACAGCATGACGCTGCCACCACCATTCTTCACTGGGGATGGTGTTCTTGGGGTGATGAGAGGTGTTGGGTTTGTGCCAGACAAAGCAAATTCCTTGATGGCCATAACACTCAGTTTTAGTCTCATCTGACCAGAGTACCTTCTTCTATATGTTTGGGGAGTCTCCCACATGCCTTTTGGCGAACACCAAACATGTTTGATTATTTTTTTCTTTAAGCAATGGCTTTTTTTCTGGCCACTCTTCCGTAAAGCCCAGCTCTGTGGAGTGTACTGCTTAAAGTGGTCCTATGGACAAATACTCCAATCTCCGCTGTGGAGCTTTGCAGCTCCTTCAGGGGGCGGAGTTGCAATCTACTGCAGAGATAGCCTGCAGGGTTCTGTCTTACTATCCAGGTCTGTACCCAAACAATTCGAGCTTCTACTTTTAAAAATCCACCTTTCCAGAAACAAGTCTCCCACTGTTGCCGCTTGCTATAGACCACCCTCTGCCCCCAGCTGTGCCCTGGACACCATATGTGAATTGATTACCCCCCATCTATCTTCAGAGCTCGTGCTGCTAGGTGACCTAAACTGGGACATGCTTAACACCCCAGCCATCCTACAATCTAAGCTTGAAGCCCTCAATCTCACACAAACTATCAATGAACCTACCAGGTACAACCCCAAATCCGTAAACATGTGCACCCTCATAGATATCATCCTAACCAACTTGCCCTCCAAATACACCTCTGCTGTTTTCAACCAAAATCTCAGCGATCACTGCCTCGACCACCCCTCATCACAGTCAAACGCTCCCTAAAACACTTCAGTGAGCAGGCCTTTCTAATCGACCTGGCCCGGGTATCCTGGAAGGATATTGACCTCATCCCGTCAGTAGAGGATGCCTGGTTATTCTTTAAAAATGCCTTCCTCCCCATTTTAAATAAGCATGCCCCATTCAAAAAATGTTGAACCAGGAACAGATATAGCCCTTGGTTCACTCCAGACCTGACTGCCCTTGAGCAGCACAAATACATCCTGTGGCGTACTGCATTAGCATCGAATAGCCCCCGTGATATGCAACTTTTCAAGGCAGTTAGGAAAGCTAAGGCTAGCTTTTTCAAACAGAAATTTGCATCCTGTAGCACAAACTCAAAAAAGTTCTGGGACACTGTAAAGTCCATGGAGAATAAGAGCACCTCCACCCAGCTGCCCACTGCACTGAGGCTAGGAAACATTCTCACCACCAATAAATCCACTATAATTGGGAATTTCAAAAAAGCATTTTTCTACGGCTGGCCATGCTTTCCACCTGGCTACCCCTACCCCGGTCAACTACCCTGCACCCTGCACAGCAACTCGCCCAAGCCTCCCCCATTTCTCCTTCACCCAAATCCGGAGAGCTGATATTCTGAAAGAACTGCAAAATCTTGACCCCTACAAATCAGATGGGCTAGACAATCTGGACCCTCTCTTTCTAAAATTATCTGCCAAAATTGTTGCAACCCCTATTACTAGCCTGTTCAACCTCTCTTTCGTATCGTCTGAGATTCCCAAAAAATTGGAAAGCTGTCGCGATGATCTCCCTCTTCAAAGGGGGGGACACTCTAGACCCAAACTGCTACAGACCTATATCTATCCTACCTTGCCTTTCTAAAGTCTTCAAAAGCTAAGTTAACAAACAGATCACCGACCATTTCGAATCCCACCATACCTTCTCCACTATGCAATCTGGTTTCCGAGCTGGTCATGGGTGCACCTCAGCCACGCTCAAGGTCCTAAATGATATCATAACCGCCATCGATAAGAGACATTACTGTGCAGCCATATTCATCAACCTAGCCAAGGCTTTCGACTCTGTCAATCACCACATTCTTATCGGAAGACTCAAAAGCCTTGGTTTCTCAAATGACTGCCTCGCCTGGTTCACCAACTAATTCCCAGATAGAGTTCAGTGTGTCAAATCGGAGGGCCTGTTGTCTGGACCTCTGGAAGTCTCTATGGGGGTGCCACAGGGTTCAATTCTCGGTCCGACTCTCTTCTCTGTATACATCAATAAAGTTGCTCTTTCTGCTGGTGATTATCTGATCCACCTGTACGCAGACGACTCTGTATACTTCTGGCCCTTCTTTGGACACTGTTAAAACCTGTTGAGGCCAGGGGGCAGGATCTTATCCCGGTATTGGGATTCATTGTCATGTGACCATGGCGGGGAATTCAAAACTGCAAGAGTAATCATTTCAAATAATCAAATAATCAACTATTTTCCTCCATTTGAAAGATATATCTCCTAAATCTAACCACGCTGTCCGATTTTCAGAGGCTTTACGGAGAATGCATAAAGTTAGGTTATGTGAGGAGAGTACATTGACAATAGCTGCGTGTAATGTTTAGCCAATTCAAAGAAGGGCATCAACAGACAGAAAACTAGCTAGAATTATGCACTTACCTTTGACAATCTGCATCAGATGACACTCATAGGACATTATGTTATACAATACATGCATTTTTAGTTCCATCAAGTTCATATTTATATCCAAAAACAGCATTTACAGTCGCGGTGAAATTCAGAATTTTTTCCGGCTCGAATGCTCCCAGTGAATCTAGCATTACAAATCACGGAATTACTATTCGAAAACATTGGTAAATTATAATATTGACATTCAAAGAATAATATATTATCATCTCGTAATTGCTACCGAATGGCCAGATCTCAAAATAACTTTACTGGGAAATCACATTTTGCAATAAACTTGGTACTATGCTAACAACAATAAGCTATAAGCTAAGCTAAGCTATACCGTTAGCATTAGCATCATCTAATATCGATAATAACATTCTAAATATCCCCTTACCTTTGATTATCTCCATCAGAAGGCGCTGCCAGAGATCCCAGGTCCAGAACAAATGTGGTTTCTTTTGACAAAGTTCATAATTTATGTCCAAATAGTTAGCGTATAGTAGGCTCCCACAAAATGAGGTGGGCAGTGTAAAGTCACGCCGAAAAGCTAAAGAAAACCTAGTAAATAATCTATTTACGTTTCTTCAAACATGTCAAACGTTGTTTAGCATTAATCTTTTGGTCCATTTTTAACGTGAAACATCAGTAAACATCAGTAATATTTTCACACAACCTATCAAGTGTCTAGAATAAACGATTATGACAAAGACACTCTTCTCAGATTTATACGCAGGCGCAAAAAATGAAGTGATGACGTGTCAATTTGTAAGCATTCTAATTCGGTCTGTATTCATCACAGATGCTTCAAACAACTTTCTAAAGATCGTTGACATCTAGTGGAAGCCTTAGGAGTTGCGAACTGAATCCTTTCTCACTGTGGTATCTATAAAACAATGACACTAAATAGTACAGTCACAAAATTCTCATTTTTTTAAATCTATTTTTCACAGGTTTTTGCCTGCAATATGAGTTTTGTTATACTTACAGACACCATTCAAACTGTTTTAGAAAATTCAGAGTGTTTTCTATCCAAATCTGGTAATAATATGCATATCCTAGCTTCTGAGTTGGTGTAGGAGGCAGTTAAAAATGGGCACATATTTTTTTCAAAATTCTCAATACTGCCCCCGTGGCCCGTAGAGGTTAACTAACCTCCAGACGAGCTTCAATGCCATACAACTCTCCTTCCGTGGCCTCCAACTGCTCTTAAATGCAAAGAAAACTAAATGCATGCTCTTCAACCGATCGTGTAACACTAACACTAATAAAACTAGAAACACTAGTGAAACTACTGACATTAGTAACACCACTAACACAACTGACACTACTAACACTAGTAGCATTACTAACACTAGTAACACTAGTAATAATAGTAACACTACGAACAATACCAACGCTAGTAACACTAATAACACTACTAACACTACTGACGATACTAACACTAGTAACACTAGTAACTCCAGTAACACTACTACACTATTGTAATGCTACTAACACTACCAACAGTACTAACACAACTAACACTACTAACACTATTAACAATACTACCACCAGTAACACTATTAAAAATACTAATACTACTAACACTAGTAACACTACTAACTATACTAATGCTGCTAACACTAGTAACACTACTATCTATAGTAATGCTACTAACACTATGTCACGTCCTGACCATTTTTTTACATTTACATTTTAGTCATTTAGCAGACGCTCTTATCCAGAGCGACTTACATTTTTTTTCTGGCCTGGCCCCCCGTGACCAGTAAAGAGGTTATTTGTTATTGTAGTTTGGTAAGGACATGGCAGGGGGTGTTTGTTCAATGTGTTTCGGGGTTTGTTGGGCAATGTTCTATGTTAGTCTATTTCTATGTCTGTGTCTAGTTCATCTATTTCTATGCTTAGTTTATTGGTGTGACCTTCAATTGGAAGTAGCTGTTTCTCGTTGCCTCTAATTGAAGGTCCTATTTAGTAGGGGTGTTTTTTCATGGGTTTTTGTGGGTAGTTCCGTATGTGTAGCTGTGTGCCTCACAGGACTGTTTCTCGTCGTTGTTTTTTGTTTAAGTGTTTGTTTTGGTTTTCTTCAATAATAAAAGAAGATGAGCATTCACATTCCCGCTGCGCCCTGGTCCCATCTTTACGATGTACGTGACACACTACAAAACTACTAACACTAGTAGCACTAGTAACACTAATAACACTAGTAACACTAATAACACCACTAACACTAGTAATACTAGTAACACCACTAACTCTAGTAACACTAGTAACTCTACTAACACTACTAATTCTAGTAACACTACTAATTAACACGAATTCCACTACGAACACTACTAACACTAGTCACACTAGTATCGCTAGTAACACAACTAACACCAATAACACTACTAATGCTACTAATACTACTAACGCTGCTAACGCTACTAACACTAGAAACACTAGTAACTATATTAACACTACCAACACGAATAACACCACTAACACTACTAACACTAGTAACATTACTAACACTAGTAACACTAGTAATAATAGTAACACTACGAACACTACCAACACTAGTAACACTAATAACACTAGTAACACTACTAACACTACTAAAACTACTGACAATACTAACACTAGTAACTCTAGTAACACTACTACACTATTGTAATGCTACTAACACTGCCAACAGTACTAACACAACTAACACTACTAACACTATTAACAATACTACCACTAGTAACACTATTAAAAATACTAATGCTAATAACACAAGTAACACTACTAACTACAGTAATGCTACTAACACTACTAACTCTAGTAACTCTAGTAACACCACTAACACTACTAACACTACTAACACAAGTAACACTGCAAACACTATTAATGCAGTAACACTAGTAACACTACTAACACTACTAACACTAGTAAAACAAGTAACACTATTAACACTATTAACTCTAGTAACACTACTAACTCTAGTAACATTACTAACACTACTAACACTAGTAACACTATTAACGCTAGTAACACTAGTAACACTACTATCACTAGTAACATTACTAACACTACTAGCACTAGTAATACTACTAACACTAGTAACATTATTAACGCTAGTAACACTAGTAACACAATTAGTAACACCACTAACACTACTGCTAGTAACGCTAATAAAGCTACTAGTGCTACTAAAGTATTACCGCCAATAACGCTACTAACTCTAGGAACACTACTAGCACTACTAACACTGCTAACACTACTAACTCTACTAGCAGTAGTAAGACTACTAACGCTACTAACACTAGTAACACTACTAAAACGAGTAACAGTAGTAACACTACTTACACTAATAACACTAACAACACAACTAACACTAAAAACATTAAAAACGCTACTAACGCTAGTAACACTAGTATCACTACCAACACTAGTAGTGCAAGTAACACTACTAACACTACTAACACTAATGACACTACTAACACTAATAACACTAAAAACACTACTATCACTACTATCACTACTAACACTACTAACACTACTAACACTAGTAACGCTACTAACACTACCAACAATACCAACACTAGTAACACTAGTAACACTACTATCACTACTAACACTACTAACACTAGTAACGCTACTAACACTAGTAACGCTACTAACGCTACTAACACTAGTAACGCTACTAACACTACCAACAATACCAACACTAGTAACACTAGTAACGCTACTAACACTACCAACACTAGTAACACTTCTAACACTACTAACACTACTATCACTACTAACACTACTAACACTACTAACACTAGTAACACTACTATCACTACTAACACTAGTAACACTACTAACACTAGTAACGCTACTAACGCTACTAACGCTACTAACGCTACTAACGCTAATAATGCTACTAACGCTACTAAAGCTTGGAACGCAAATAACGTCACTAACGCTAATAACGTTACCAGCACTACTAACACTACCTACACTACCAACACTACCAACACTTGTAACACTACTAACACTACTGACACTACTAACCCTACTAACACTACTAACACTACTAACACTACTAACACTACTAACCCTACTAACACTACTAACACTACTAACACTACTAACCCTACTAACACTACTAACACTACTAACCCTACTAACACTACTAACCCTACTAACACTACTAACACTACTAACCCTACTAACACTACTAACACTACTAACACTACTAACACTACTAACACTAGTAACATTACTAACACTAGTAACACTAGTAATAATAGTAACACTACGAACACTACCAACACTAGTAACACTAATAACACTAGTAACACTACTAACACTACTAAAACTACTGACAATACTAACACTAGTAACTCTAGTAACACTACTACACTATTGTAATGCTACTAACACTACCAACAGTACTAACACAACTAACACTACTAACACTATTAACAATACTACCACTAGTAACACTATTAAAAATACTAATGCTAATAACACAAGTAACACTACTAACTACAGTAATGCTACTAACACTACTAACTCTAGTAACTCTAGTAACACCACTAACACTACTAACACTACTAACACAAGTAACACTGCAAACACTATTAATGCAGTAACACTAGTAACACTACTAACACTACTAACACTAGTAAAACAAGTAACACTATTAACACTATTAACTCTAGTAACACTACTAACTCTAGTAACATTACTAACACTACTAACACTAGTAACACTATTAACGCTAGTAACACTAGTAACACTACTATCACTAGTAACATTACTAACACTACTAGCACTAGTAATACTACTAACACTAGTAACATTATTAACGCTAGTAACACTAGTAACACAATTAGTAACACCACTAACACTACTGCTAGTAACGCTAATAAAGCTACTAGTGCTACTAAAGTATTACCGCCAATAACGCTACTAACTCTAGGAACACTACTAGCACTACTAACACTGCTAACACTACTAACTCTACTAGCAGTAGTAAGACTACTAACGCTACTAACACTAGTAACACTACTAAAACGAGTAACAGTAGTAACACTACTTACACTAATAACACTAACAACACAACTAACACTAAAAACATTAAAAACGCTACTAACGCTAGTAACACTAGTATCACTACCAACACTAGTAGTGCAAGTAACACTACTAACACTACTAACACTAATGACACTACTAACACTAATAACACTAAAAACACTACTATCACTACTATCACTACTAACACTACTAACACTACTAACACTAGTAACGCTACTAACACTACCAACAATACCAACACTAGTAACACTAGTAACACTACTATCACTACTAACACTACTAACACTAGTAACGCTACTAACACTAGTAACGCTACTAACGCTACTAACACTAGTAACGCTACTAACACTACCAACAATACCAACACTAGTAACACTAGTAACGCTACTAACACTACCAACACTAGTAACACTTCTAACACTACTAACACTACTATCACTACTAACACTACTAACACTACTAACACTAGTAACACTACTATCACTACTAACACTAGTAACACTACTAACACTAGTAACGCTACTAACGCTACTAACGCTACTAACGCTAATAATGCTACTAACGCTACTAAAGCTTGGAACGCAAATAACGTCACTAACGCTAATAACGTTACCAGCACTACTAACACTACCTACACTACCAACACTACCAACACTTGTAACACTACTAACACTACTGACACTACTAACCCTACTAACACTACTAACACTACTAACACTACTAACACTACTAACCCTACTAACACTACTAACACTACTAACACTACTAACCCTACTAACACTACTAACACTACTAACCCTACTAACACTACTAACCCTACTAACACTACTAACACTACTAACCCTACTAACACTACTAACACTACTAACACTACTAACACTACTAACCCTACTAACACTACTAACACTACTAACACTACTAACCCTACTAACACTACTAACACTACTAACCCTACTAACACTACTAACACTACTAACCCTACTAACACTACTAACACTACTAACACTAGTAACTCTAGTAACACTAGTAACACTAGTAACTCTAGTAACACTACTAACTATAGTAATGCTACTAACACTACTAACACTAGTAACACTACTAACACAACTAACACTACTAACACTACTAACCCTACTAACACTACTAACCCTACTAACACTACTAACACTACTAACCCTACTAACACTACTAACACTACTAACACTACTAACACTACTAACCCTACTAACACTACTAACACTACTAACACTACTAACACTACTAACCCTACTAACACTACTAACACTACTAACCCTACTAACACTACTAACCCTACTAACACTACTAACACTACTAACACTACTAACCCTACTAACACTACTAACCCTACTAACACTACTAACACTACTAACACTAGTAACACTACTAACACTACTAACACTATGAACACTATTAACACTACTAACACTACTTACACTAGTAACACTACCAACACTACTAACACTAGTAACACTACCAACACTACTTACACTAGTAACACTACTAACACTACCAACACTACTAACACTACTAACCCTACTAACACTACTAACACTACTAACCCTACTAACCCTACTAACACTACTAACACTACTAACACTACTAACCCTACTAACACTACTAACACTACTAACACTACTAACCCTACTAACACTACTAACACTACTAACACTACTAACCCTACTAACACTACTAACACTACTAACCCTACTAACACTACTAACACTACTAACACTACTAACCCTACTAACACTATTAACACTACTAACACTACTTACACTAGTAACACTACCAACACTACTAACACTAATAACACTACCAACACTACTTACACTAGTAACACTACTAACACTACCAACACTACTAACACTACTAACACTACCAACACTAGTAACACTACTAACACTACTAACACTAGTAACACTACTAACACTACCTACACTACCAACACTAGTAACCCTACTAACACTACTAACACTACTAACACTACTAACCCTACTAACACTACTAACACTACTAACCCTACTAACACTACTAACACTACTAACACTACACTACTAACACTACTAACCCTACTAACACTACTAACACTACTAACACTACTAACACTACTAACCCTACTAACCCTACTAACACTACTAACACTACTAACCCTACTAACACTACCAACACTACTAACACTAGTAACACTACCAACACTACTTACACTAGTAACACTACTAACACTACCAACACTACTAACACTACTAACACTACCAACACTAGTAACACTACTAACACTACTAACACTAGTAACACTACTAACACTACCTACACTACCAACACTAGTAACACTACTAATACTAGTAACACTACTAACACTACTAAGACTACTAACACTACTAACACTAGTAACACTACTAACACTACCAACACTAGTAACACTACTAACACTACCAACACTAGTAACACTACCAACACTAGTAACACTACCAACACTAGTAACACTAGTAACACTACTAACACTACCTACACTACCAACACTAGTAACACTACTAACACTACTAACACTAGTAACACTACTAACACTACCAACACTACCAACACTACCAACACTAGTAACACTACTAACTATAGTAATGCTACTAACACAACTAACACTACTAACACTATTAACACTACTAATGCTAGTAACACTAGTAACACTACTAACACTACTTACACTAGTAACACTACCAACACTACGCACACTACTAACACTAGTAACACTAGTAACACTACTAACATGAGTAACACGAGTAACACTACTAACACTAGTAACACTAGTCACACTAGTAACACTAGTAACTCTAATAACACTACTAACTATAGTAATGCTACTAACACTACTAACAGTAGTAACACTACTAACACAACTAACACTAGTAACACTAGTAACTCTGCTAACACTACTAACACTAGTAATTCTACTAACACTACTAACACTATTAACACTACTAACACTAGTAACACTACTAACACTACTAACACTACTAACACTACTAACACTAGTAACACTATTAACACTACTAACACTACTTACACTAGTAACACTACCAACACTACTAACACTAGTAACACTACCAACACTACTTACACTAGTAACACTACTAACACTACCAACACTACTAACACTACTAACACTACCAACACTAGTAACACTACTAACACTACTAACACTAGTAACACTACTAACACTACCTACACTACCAACACTAGTAACACTACTAATACTAGTAACACTACTAACACTACTAAGACTACTAACACTACTAACACTAGTAACACTACTAACACTACCAACACTAGTAACACTACTAACACTACCAACACTAGTAACACTACCAACACTAGTAACACTACCAACACTACTAACACTACCTACACTACCAACACTAGTAACACTACTAACACTACTAACACTAGTAACACTACTAACACTACCAACACTACCAACACTACCAACACTAGTAACACTACTAACTATAGTAATGCTACTAACACAACTAACACTACTAACACTATTAACACTACTAATGCTAGTAACACTAGTAACACTACTAACACTACTTACACTAGTAACACTACCAACACTACGCACACTACTAACACTAGTAACACTAGTAACACTACTAACATGAGTAACACGAGTAACACTACTAACACTAGTAACACTAGTCACACTAGTAACACTAGTAACTCTAATAACACTACTAACTATAGTAATGCTACTAACACTACTAACAGTAGTAACACTACTAACACAACTAACACTAGTAACACTAGTAACTCTGCTAACACTACTAACACTAGTAATTCTACTAACACTACTAACACTATTAACACTACTAATGCTAGTAACACTAGTAACACTACTAACACTACTAACACTAGTAACACTACTAACACTACTAATTATACTAATACTCGTAACACTAACACTACTAACACTATTAATGCATTAACACTAGTAACACTACTAACCCTAGTAACACAATTAACACTACTAACACTAGTAACAATACTAAAACTAGTAACACTATTAACACTATTAACACTAGTAACACTACTAATATTACTAACAGTAGTAACACTACTAACACTACTAACACTACTAACACTAGTAAAACTAATAAAAATACAAATACCACATCATTGGACCTTGGTTTCTACATGGCCTCTCTAAAACTGTTGAACATAAAGTGATGCGGCTGTTGTGTGTTTGTGTGTGTTTGTGCATTTGTATGTGTGCGTTCTGCAGGATTTCATAGTGTACCTGATCTACAGGTGTCTCATGTTGGAGGACCCTTGTCCTGGAGTACCTTCGAACCAGGATCTGCAAACTCTCAGTGAGCACCTGAGGCAGAACGTCCCGCCCCACACAGCCCGTCACAGCTAACCACAGGTCAATATGCAGGCCACAGCTAACCACAGGTCAATATGCAGGCCACAGCTAACCACAGGTCAATATGCAGGCCACAGCTAACCACAGGTCAATATGCAGGCCACAGCTAACCACAGGTCAATATGCAGGCCACAGCTAACCACAGGTCAATATGCAGGCCACAGCTAACCACAGGTCAATATGCAGGCCACAGCTAACCACAGGTGAATACGCAGGCCAGTCAGGAAGTAGTGCCCTGTGGCTCAGTTGGTAGAGCATGGTGTTTGCAACGCCAGCATGGTGTGTACAACGCCAGGGTTGTGGATTCGATTCCCACGGGGGGCCAGCACAAAACATTTAAAATAAATGAAATGTATGCATTCACTACTGTAAGTCGCTCTGGATAAGAGCGTCTGCTAAATGACAAAAAATGCAAAATATTTTTTTTACAAAAATATACCCCGAGAAGAAAAACCTCTCACCCTGCAGCACAGACAGAGGGGAGAGGATGGGAAATAGAATGGAGAGATGGATGGATAGATAGATAGAGAGAGAGAGCTGTCATCAAATAGAAGACTCCATGGTCACACCACCAGCACTCTGCATCTGTCCCTGTGGGACTAAAGACCTCTTTCATGTCCTGATCTGTAGAAGACATCACAGACAAGAGGAACCGTCTGGAATATCACTACACAAACACACAAATGCTCACACACACGGAAACGAGATGAGATGACAGAAACATGAATGGGTTTTTACGTTGGGTCAAAAAAATTGTAAGACAGACTAAGTGAAAGAGGGAGACGGGGAGAGAGAGAGCGATAGAGTGGGAGGGACAGGGGGAGAGAGAGAGAGAGAGCGATGGAGCGGGGAGAGAGAAAGAGAGAGAGAGAGCGAGATGAGAGTCTGGTTTCCTGTGACTAATTGTTCTCAGACAAGGCCCTAGAGTTGGTAGTGTGACCAAAGATAGATTATTGTCCAACGTGTCCTCAAAATGATCCCAGGATGGGTTCAGTTTGGCTGGTGTGAGCAGGGACTGTCTCCACCCCACTTCCCCTCTTCCCCCTCCGCCCCAGAAGCCAGTCATTTAAGGGATTGAGTGTGACCGTACATCCGGGATTAGGGCTCCCATCCTCTGCCTCTGGACCCAGTAGACCTCCCTATATGTGGACCAGGACCAGGAGGGTGTGCACGTGTGGCTGAGACTGGCTGGGTCTGGGTCTGGGGCGGAAGAGCTGAGCTGCCTCCTCTGAGCTCCAGGATCCAGAATGCAGGAGAGAGACGGACGAGAGCCAGACAGCCCAGACGGCCCTGCCTGCACGGCAGCCCCACACACCTGCACACAGCAGGCCTGTCTAGCCTCACTGCCTGGGAACAAAGGGAGGGAGAGGGAGGGGTCTGGGTTGGTATAGGGGTCATAGGTAGTGGAGGCCGGAGGTCCCAGCAGCCCTGATTCCAGACGGTCACAGTGCAGGCGGCTCAATCCCACCAGCCCTCAGGGCAGTACAGGAGCCCCAGATGTTCAGGGAGAGCTGAGAGTGGAGCCCTGGGTTGGGGGCCGGGAGGGGACAGGGGTGCTAAGAGTGCAAAGAGTACATTTCTGGAATAAAAGTTGAGAGAGAGATCTCCAAGTCTACCAGACTCTGCAGATTTGTAGTGACTAAAAACCACATTGAACACGACAAGCACTACAAACACTCCAAGACATCCGTTATTGTTGGACCCCCCCCCCTCTGTCTAGTATCTAAACATCAGCTGCAAAGCTCCAGTACCAGGCAGTAATCCTGGTCTAGTTCACCTCCTAGAAGGGTTTGGGGTCAGCCCAGTGGTTTCTCTCTGCGTCCACAACTGGACACAGTAGCTGGTCAGCTGCTCTCTCAGGCCCTCCACAACATTATGGTATCTCAGGGGGGGCAGCAGAGTCAGGGGCCTGCAGGGCCACAAAGAACACTCACACGCTCACACTCACACATTTAACAGGGTTGCATGGGGGCCCATGGGCAGGGGAACGGGCCGAGGGGCCACAAGGGCAGGAGGTGAATAATGCCGCCAGATGTACAGTATTCACAAATGACTGTGATTAGAACCTGTCAATCAGTTCCCTCCCTTCCTCTCACTTAACTCCTCCCCGTTCAAACGGCCCACCCCTCCCCCAAACTCTCTACATCTTGCTCCCCGCCCCTCTATGTCAGCTCTAGGCCACACAGACTCTCTATATTTCTCCCCTGCCTTATTCATTTGGCTCGGTTTGAGAGGCAACATCTGCTTTCCAACCAACATCTCCTCTATTCCACCAGACAAACAAACGGACGGTGCAGTGAGGCCATCGCTCTCACACAGATATGCAGAGTCTTTACAACTCAATTGTAGAGTTTTAGTACCTTTGGCAGTCCACTGACAATCACCCTGGACAGATAAACTACACCGGACATCGATAAATCCCCCAGAATATTTAGGAAAACTTGTCTGGTGGACCCTGGCTTTTTAATGGCTTTCTGCTTGTTTTAAATCTTTGTTGTCATGGTGGTGCAGTTTTCTATTAGCCATGATGCAGGGTTGTAGACATTCTGGAACTGAGAAGGAGATGGAAGGTGGACTGTTGAACAATTGGAGATTACAGCGTACGGCGTTTATTACAACTACTATGCTCTTGTGTGTAGAAACAACCAGAGGCACACAACACACACAACACACAGTCACACAGGCACACAGGCACACAGGCACACAGACACACAGACACACAGACACACAGACACACAGACACACACACACACACACACACACACACACACACACACACACACACACACACACACACACACACACACACACACACACACACACACACACACAAACACACAAACACACACACACAAACAGTCTAAGCATAGACTCACACTCTGGCTGCGATGGCGTTGGTCTGGCGTTGGTTGTCATGGTGGCACAGCCATTGGTGGACATACACACTGGTGCCCAGGTTCTTTAAGGTGGCAGCCGAGGGCACCTACCCTGCCCGCTCCTCCACAAGGTCCAGGATGGCATGTGACCCAGGCACACACCTCCACAAGCTGCGGTGCACCTCCAGCAGGGTGGCATCTCCACACACAATGACCCAAGACCAGCTCAGTTAATCCCTACCATTGTGACAACGAGTCATCATAATGTTGCATCAAATGTACCATTATCCCAGGGGCGTTGGAAGACACAATGTAAGTAACTTAATTTATGTCACCTTAACTGCTGCAGATTGCACAGAACAAAGCAGCAAGGATTGTTTTACGGTGGAGATAGGATTTTTCTTTTGCAGTCATACGCAAAGTTCTTGGTTGGTCATCAATCGACAAGATAATTGAAAAAAACATGCTTATTTTATTTCATAATATACATCATTTAAAACGGCCAAGTACAATTCACAACGGTAATCAGTTGTTAAGAGACAGACATTCCGTAAATACTAGGAATAGATAGTCCACCATCTATGCGTTATCCAGACAGAAAAGAGAAATAGGCAAAAGAACATTTCGATTTAGAGCAATAAAGAAATGGAATAAATTAACTGAGCAAACCAGAAACCTTTCAATATATACATTTAAACATTATTTTAAAACAATTTAAATATAATACACAGAAATGTTGTGGGATTACAGTAGATGAAGAATCCATATTTTTTAGATTGATTATTTATTGGTTTATTACGTTAGTATATTATGTATGTTTGTAATAGTGTGTTATATTTGAAAATGTGTTCGTATATAAATTGTATTTTAATATTTAAGAACTCTTGGAAGATTAGTCCAAATGGGGAGTAAAAGAGATCCAAATAAAATCAAATCAAATCAAACTGCCCTGAATACCTCTGTTGATGCTACAGCTATTGTATGCAGTAATCATGAGCCTATGAACCAGAGTAATACTGTTAGCACTGAGGTGGTGTGCCCTAGTAGGAAGTCCACTGTGTGCAGCTCACCCTGCACTATCAGCTCCAATGTAAATAACATGAGCAAGTCTACCTCTGACAAGCTTCCCAGTAAAGCATTAAAAACAATCAAGCAACCCAAAAAAGTGCTAAAAATAGCCCATATGAACATATGTACTTAACACATTTTTGAAATTGCTTATTCCAGTTACTAATAAGCATGCACCCATTGCGAAAATGACTGTAAAACTGTTAAATCTCCTTGGTTTAATGAGGGAATTGAAAAATTGTATGATTGAGGGGGATGAGGCAAAAGGTATGGCAATTAAGTCTGGCAGCCCAACTGATTGGCAAACGTTCAGCAAATTAAGAAATCATGTGACTAAACAAAATAAAAATAAACTATACTATGAAACAAAGATGAATGATAGTAAAAATCTTTGTGGCACCTTAAATGAAATGTTGGGGAAAAAAGCCAAATCGGCTCCATCATTCATTGAATCAGATGGCTCATTCATCACAAAGCCCACCGATATTGCCAACTACTTTAATTACTTTTTCAATGGCAAGATAAGCAAACTTAGGGAGGACATGCCAGCAAAAAACGCTGACACTACACATCCAAGTAATAGCGGACGATATTGCCACTCCTATTTGCCACATCTTCAATTTAAGCCTACTAGAGAGCGTGTGCCCTCAGGCCTGGAGGGAAGCTGAAGTCATTCCTCTACCCAAGAATAGTAAAGCCTCCTTTACTGGCTCAAATAGCCAACCAATCAGCCTGTTACCAACCCTTAGTAAACTTCTGGAAAAAATTGTGTTTGACCAGATACAATGCTATTTCACAGTAAACAAATTGACAACAGACTTTCAGCATGCCTATAGGGAAGGACATTCAACAAGCACAACCCTTACACAAATGACTGATGATTGGCTGAGATAAATTGATGATAAAATGATTGTGGGGGCTGTTTTGTTAGACTTCAATGCAGCTTTTGACATTATCGATCATAGTCTGCCGCTGGAAAAACATATGTGTTATAGCTTTACACCCCCTGCTATAATGTGGATAAAGAGTAAGGTAGAATCAGGAACCCAGGGTAGCTGTTTAGGCCCCTTGCTTTTCTCAACCTTTTCTAATGACATGCCACTGGCTTTGAGTAAGGCCAGTATGTCTATGTATGCGGATGACTCAACACTATACATGTCAGCTACTACAGCGACTGAAATGACTGCAACACTTATCAAAGAGCTGTAGTTAGTTTCAGAGTGGGTGGTAAGGAATAAGCTAATCCTAAATATTTTCTAAACTAAAAGCATTGTGTTTGGGGCAAATCATTCACTAAACCTTCAACCTCAACTATGCCTCATAATGAATAATGTGGAAATTGAGCAAGTTGAGATGACTAAACTGCTTGGCGTAACCCTGGATTGTAAACGGTCATGGTCAAAACATATTGATACAACAGTAGCTAAGATGGGGAGAAGTCTGTCCATAATAAAAGCTCTTCTCTGCCTTCTTAACAACACTATCAACAAGGCAGGTCCTACAGGCCCTGGTTTTGTCACACCTGGACTACTGTTCAGTAGTTTGGTCAGGTGCCACAAAGAGGGACTTGCAGTTGGCTCAGAACAGGGCAGCACAGCTGGCCCTTATAAGTACACGGAGAGCTAATATTAATGACATGCGTGTCAATCTCTCGTGGCTCAATGTGGAAGAGAGATTGACTTCATCATTACTTGTTTATGTAAGAGGTGTTGATAAGCTGAATGTACCGAGCTGTCTGTTTAAACTACTAGCACACAGCTCGGACACCCATGCATAACCCACAAGACATGCCGCCAGAGGTCTCTTCACAGTCCCCAAGTCCAGAACAGACTATGAGAAGCAGTACTACATAGAGCCATGACTACATGGAACTCTATTCCACATCAGGTAACTGATGCAAGCAGCAGAATCAGATTTAAAAAGCAGGTAAAAATACACCTTATGGAACAACGGGGACTGTGAGGAGACACACACACAAAGGTACAGACACACGCATGTGCACACATTGCGATATTGTTGTATTGTGGTATTGAACACAATGTGTTGTGGATATGTGGTGGAGTAGGGATGTTATATGATGTACTCTTATATCTTTAGCTCATTCAGTACAAACATAGTTCCCTGTTCTATCTTTTTTTATATGTAATTTGGGTGCTTTGGTGTGTTTGGACCCCAGGAAGAGTAGCTGCTGCCCCATGATGCCTAAAATGGCCACATTCATCATGATTTTCCCAAAATTTGGTTTGCAATACAAATTTACAAAGCATGTTAAACATTCTTCCTCCCAATAAAGTTATTATGTGAGAATTTCCAGAGCAATCTGAGACTACGCTGGCGTGGAATCACCCACTACAACACGTCTATACTCTTCCTCCTGTTCCTCTTCCTTTAAGAACCACTCCCATCTTCCTCCTGTTCCTCTTCCTTTAAGAACCACTCCCATCTTCCCATGTTACTCTTCCTATAACAGCCACTCCCATCTTCCCCTGTTACTCTTCCTATAACAGCCACTCCCATCTTCCCCTGTTACTCTTCCTATAACAGCCACTCCAATCTTCCCCTGTTACTCTTCCTATAACAGCCACTCCCATCTTCCCCTGTTACTCTTCCTATAACAGCCACTCCAATCTTCCCCTGTTACTCTTCCATTAAGAACCACTCCAATCTTGTCCATTTAAGTAAAATCCTCCCATACTGAAGACAGCAGGGTGATGTTTGGCCCTAAAATGAAAAGTTCAGGTTCAGAGCTACAGAGATGTTTTCACTCTTCCTCCTGGTCATAAACTGTTCCCCTGGCAGACATCACCTCTACACCTCAGCTCAGATCATCAGAACAGATCTAATCCGTTCCACCCCAGGAGGAGAATGTCTCCTTCTCTACTATAGACGAACTGGCTGTTGAAGTCCTGGGACAAGGATTGCTATGTGCATTCTATTAGTGGGATTCAGTTTGAAAGACGGTTGGGAGCTGCGGTGCCTGGCCGGGCCGGTGGTTTAGTGACTGAACGTCTTCCAGCTCGCCTCCCGCAGCACTTGGACAGCAGAAGCAACACTTATCTCATGTTTCCACATTGGTCCTGGGAAACTTTTCTGTTTAGGCTTCGCTGCACCTTTCTGTTCGGAAAGAACAGGACGCTTGAAGAGCGTAGGAGACGTGTGTGTTGTGTCTGTGGGAGGATGGTTGTTTTTGTTTTAAGGGGAGGAGGAGGATGGGGATGGGGTGGGGGTGAGAGGACCGTTCGACAGCATCACCTGAATCACCTCACAGACAGACAGACAGACAGACAGACAGACAGACAGACAGACAGACAGACAGACAGACAGACAGACAGACAGACAGACAGACAGACACACACACACACACACACACACACACACACACACACACACACACACACACACACACACACACACACACACACACTGGCTCATGTGCTTCCCATTGACAGCACATTGAGAATAACGACAGAGGATCAGCAAAGGCCAGAGTCACACATGTGTAAATGAGTTCACCTCACAATTTATACTCCTATAGAAGAGAGTTATGAGCCAGGGTGATTCAAAAGCAGTGAAACATTGCCAGGTACTATAATATATTTCCAAAATTCCAACAGGAGTTGTCTTGCCCTTAGAGTGGAAAAGCCCTGAATGCATTTTTTCCCTTCTCCATAACAAAGTACCTTCAATCAGTCCCAGATACATCAGCTCAGCTCTGTTTTATACTCACATTACCCTACTAATATTAGTAGACATCGCAGAAGAAACCTCTAGTGGGCTAGAAAAGCCTGGGAAGAATGTCCATTCAGATCAGGAAGTAAATAGACAGAGCGCATCGAATAATTAGGAGCTTAGCAGTGAGGGCCATGGTGCCAGCAGCATGTCCACCATCACAGACAGACAGATGAGGACCAACTAGGTGTCTGGGAGATCAACTAGCTCTGGTCAAACATACATTTGACCAGACACTTTTATCCAGAGTGACTTACAGGAGCAATTAGGGTTAAGTGCCTTTCTCAAGGGCACATCAACACATTTTTCACCTAGTCAGTTGGGGGATTCGAACCAGCAACCATTCAATTACTGGCCAAATACTCTTAACCGCTAGGCTACCTGCCACCCCCCAAATGAATTCCTACAGGTCTTACCGGAGCGTTCCACTGCAAGGTGATTGAACTGATACAATGTTAAAGCAACTATTGGATCTCTCTCTGTATCTATGAGGCGTTTGTAGCCTTCCTTGTAGCTCAGTTGGTAGAGCATGGTGTTTGCAACGCCAAGGTTGTGGGTTCGATTCGCACGGGGAAAAAAAAAAAAAATGTATGAAATGTATGCATTCACTACTGTAAGTCGCTCTGAATAAGAGCGTCCGCTAAATGACTAAAATGTAAAATGTAGATGTTTGTAACACAAGGCTAACCGCGAACAGGCAGGTGAATGTACAGGCAGGGGTGAATGCAGAAAGAGCAAATGTCAACATTTCAGCACTACAATGGGTCTGATGGACATACAGTACCTACGGTAATGTAGGCAGGGGAACGAGTCATGCGACTAAAGCTGAGATGGAGCTACAAATGTCTGCATATGAATGAGTGAAATATTGATTGGGCTAATGCTTTTGAACTAGCACATTTCATGCTCGGTGCTTGTATAGTAATTTGCTCTCACCTCAAACACGGGGCATGCATGTGTCAAAAAAAGGGAGAGAAAGAAAAAACCTTGGTGGATGCTCCTGAGTGCAAATGCATGCATGTATAACCTTTCAGCTGAGAGGCTCTCATCATTTAAGCGTTGACCTACACATAAATATGTTGTACAGGTCTTGAGTGGAGACAAATTCTGACACTCGTTAGCAATGAGGAGCCACAGTGTCTGTTTAGAGGAGAGGAGGAGGTGAGGGAGGGAGGAGGTGAAGGAAGAGGAAAGGAGAAGACAAGAGAAAAAACATTGGCTCCTTATGAGGCAAAGCAAAGATGGACGAAAAGCCTTAGGCCCCAAAACAATCAATTGCAGATCAAGGAAAACCACTGTGGGTTCAATAAACATTTTTATGGTGTATCTTAACATAGTTATTAGACACATTAAAATACACTTTTTCACCTTTATTTAACCAGGTAGACCAGTTGAGAACAAGTTCTCATGTACAACTGCGACCTGGCCAAACAACACAGAGTTACACATGGGATAAACAAACGTACAGTCAATAACAACACAGAAAAGTCTTTATACAGTGTGTGCAAATGTAGTAAGATTGGGGAGGTACAGTAAGGCAATAAATAGGCCATAGTGCAAAATAATTACAATTTAGCAATTAAACACTGGAGTGATAGATGTGCAGAAGATGTGCAAGTAGAGATACTAGGGTGCAAAGGAGCAAAAAAATAAATAACAGTATGGGGATGGGGTAGTTGGGTGGACTGTTTACAGATGGGCTATGTACAGGTGCAATGATCGGTAAGCTGCTCTGACAGCTGATGCTTAAAGTTAGTGAGAGAGATAGAAGTCTCTACCTTCAGTGATTTTTGCAATTTGTTCCAGTCATTGGCAGCAGAGAACTGGAAGGAAAGGCGACCAAAGGAGGAGTTGGCTTTGAGGGTGACCAGTGAAATATACCTGCTGGAGCGTGTGCTATGGGTGGGTTCTGCTATGGTGACCAGTGAGCTGAGATAAGGCGGGGATTTACCTAGAAAATACTTATAGATGACCTGGAGCCAGAGAGTTTGGCGATGAATTTGAAGCGAGGGCCAGCAAACGATAGCATACTGTCAAGGTTGTGCGCTACTGGTAAGAAGTCAGGTGCAGGAGAGCAGAGAGTTGTTATCAGGTGCACTTTATTTGGCAGAAGCACAAAAGACAGACACAATTGCGTCCAAAAACCTCCAGCCAATGGCAAAAGTGAACAAGCGCGAAAACACTCACAATAATGCAAATGTATGACAATGAACATACTACGGGTCAAAACACAATACCCGGAGAACAACCAGTCTAGCACGTAACACTAAACACGTAACAAAACAATTCCACACAAAGATATGGGGGTAACAGAGGAATATATATATGCAGTGTGATTAGGGAATGTAAACCAGGTGTGCTGGGAACAAGACAAAACAAATGGAACAATGAGAAATAGAGCGGCGATGGCTAGAAGGCCGGCAACGTTGACCGCCGAACGCCGCCCGAACAAGGAGGGGAGCCGACTTCGGTGGAAGTCGTGACACATACAGGTCGCAGTGGTGGGTTGCATATGGGGCTTTGGTGACAAAACGGATGGCACTGTGGTAACCTACATCCAATTTGCTGAGTAGAGTGTTGGAGGCTATTTTGTAAATGACATCGCCGACGTCGAGGATCGGTAGGATAGTCAGTTTTACGAGGGATGTTTGGCAGCATGAGTGAAGGAGGCTTTGTTGCGAAATAGGAAGCCGATTTTAGATTTCATTTTAGATTGGAGATGCTTAATGTGAGTCTGGAAGGACAGTTTACAGTCTAACCAGGCACCTCAGTATTTGTAGTTGTCCACATATTCTAAGTCAGAACCGTCCAGAGCAGGGATGCTAGACGGGCAGGTGGGTGCGGGCAGCGATCGGTTGAAGAGCATGCATTTTTTTATTTATTTATTTATTTTATTTTTTTCTACTGCATCGTTGATTGTATGTTGTTTTACTCCATGTGTAACTCTGTGTTTTTGTATGTTGTCGAACTGCTTTGCTTTATCTTGGCCAGGTCGCAATTGTAAATGAGAACTTGTTCTCAACTTGCCTACCTGGTTAAATAAAGGTGAAATAAAAAAAAAAAATAATAATAATAAAAATTTCGTTTTACTTGCATTTAAGAGCAGTTGGAGGCCATGGAAAGAGTGTTGTATGGCATTGAAGCTCCTCTGGAGGTTTGTTAACACAGTGTCCAAAGAAGGGCCAGAATTATACAGAATGGTGTCGTCTGCGTACAGGTGGATCAGAGAATCACCAGCAGCAAGAGTAAAATCATTGATGTATACAGAGAAAAGAGTCGGCCTGAGAATTGAACCTTGTGGCACCCCCATAGAGACTGTCAGAGGTCCGGACAACAGGCCCTCCGATTTGACACACTGAATTCTATCTGAGAAGTAGTTGGTTAACCGGGCGAGGTAGTCATTTGAGAAACCAAGGCTGTTGAGTCTGCCAATAAGAATGTGGTGATTGACAGAGTCGAAAGCCTTGGTCAGTTCGATGAATACGGCTGCACAGTATTATCTTTTATTGCTGGCGGTTATGATATCGTTTAGGACCTTGAGCGTGGCCGAGGTGCACCCATGACCAGCTCGGAAAACAGATTGCATAGCAGAGAAGGTACGGTGGGATTCAAAATGGTCGGTGATCTGTTTGTTAACTTGGCTTTTGAAGACTTTTGAAAGGTAGGGTAGGATAGATAAAGGCCTGTAACAGTTTGGGTCTGGAGTGTTTCCCCCTCTTCAAAGGGGGATGACCGTGGTAGCTTTCCAATCTTTAGGGATCTCAGACAATACGAAAGAGAGGTTGACCAGGCTAGTAATAGGGGTTGCAACAATTGCGGCGGATAATTTTAGAAAGAGAGGGTCCAAATTGTCCAGCTCAGCTGATTTGTAGGGGTCCAGATTTTGTAGCTCTTTCAGCTATCTGGATTTGGGTGAAGGAGAAATGGGGGAGGCTTGGGCAAGTTGCTGTGGGTGGTGCAGAGTTGTTGACCGGGGTAGGGATAGCCAGGTGGAAAGCATGGCCAGCCGTAGAAAAATGCTTATTGAAATTCTCCATTATCGTAGATTTATCAGTGGTGACAGTGTTTCTTAGCCTCAGTGCAGTGGGCAGCTGGGAGGAGGTGCTCTTTACAGTGTCCCAGAACTTTTTGGAGTTCTGTTTGAAAAAGCTAGCATTTGCTTTTCTAGCTGACATTGTATATTTGTTCTTAACTTCTCTGAAAAGTTGCACGTCGCGGGGGCTAATGCAGCACGCCACAGGATGTATTTGCGCTGGTCAAGGGCAGTCAGGTCTGGAGTGAACCAAGGGCTAAATCTGTTCTTAGTTCTACATTTTTTGAATGGGGCATGCTTAATTAAGATGGTGAGGAAAGCACTTTTAAAGAATTACCAGGCATCCTCTACTGACGGAATGAGGTCAATATCCTTCCAGGATACCCAGGCCAGGTCGATTAGAAAGGCCTGCTCGCTGAAGTGTTTTAGGGAGCGTTTGACAGTGATGAGGGGTTGTCATTTGACCGCGGACCCATTACGGACACAGGCAATGAGGCAGTGATTGCTGAGATCCTGGTTGAAAACAGCAGAGGTGTATTTAGAGGGCAGGTTGGTCAGGATGATATCTATGAGGGCGCCCGTGTTTACGGATTTAGGGTTGTACATGGTAGGTTCCATGATAATTTGTGTGAGATTGAGGGCATCTAATTTAGATTGTAGGATGGCCGGGGTGTTAAGCATATCCCAGTTTAGGTCACCTAACAGTACAAACTCTGAAGATAGATGGGGGGCAATTAATTCACATATGGAGTCCAGGGCACAGCTGGGGGCTGAGGGGGGTCTTTAACAAGCCTCAACATTGAGAGTCTATTTCTGGAAAGGTGGATTTTTAAAAGCAGAAACTCGAAATGTTTGGGCACAGACCTAGACAGCATGACAGAACTCTGCAGGCTATCTCTGCAGTAGATTGCAACTCCACCCCCTTTGGCAGTTCTATCTTGGCGGAAAATGTTGTACAACCTGTTCCACTCAAGGACGTTATAATTGTATATTCAACGAAACCAAACCTGTCTTAAAATACAGCATAATCATAATCAAGTATACCTGCAGTGCATTTTTTCTATTGTCTGTGATTGGTTGAATTGGGCCTCAGTATTGTAGCTAGCTGTAGGACCCAGGGTGGTGAGCATGGATGACATCACATAGAGGTTTGTATCCTCTGAGTGTGTCACAACTTCCGCCGAAGTCTGCTCCTCTCCTTGTTTGGGCGGCGTTCGACGTCACCGGCCTTCTAGCCATCGCCGCTCCACTGTTCATTGTCCATTTGTTTTATCTTGTTTCCCCGCACACCTGGTTTACATTCCCTAATCACATTACATACAGTGGGGCAAAAAAGTATTTAGTCAGCCACCAATTGTGTAAGTTCTCCCACTTAAAAAGATGAGAGAGGCCTGTAATTTTCATCGTAGGTACACGTCAACTATGACAGACAAAATAAGATCACATTGTAGGATTTTTAATGAATTTATTTGCAAATTATGGTGGAAAATAAGTATTTGGTCACCTACAAACAAGCAAGATTTCTGGCTCTCACAGACCTGTAACTTCTTCTTTAAAAGGCTCCTCTGTCCTCCACTCGTTACCTGTATTAATGGCAGCTGTTTGAACTTGTTATCAGTATAAAAGACATCTGTCCACAACCTCAAACAGTCACACTCCAAACTCCACTATGGCCAAGACCAAAGAGCTGTCAAAGGACACCAGAAACAAATGGTAGACCTGCACCAGGCTGGGAAGACTGAATCTGCAATAGGTAAGCAGCTTGGTTTGAAGAAATCAACTGTGGGAGCAATTATTAGGAAATGGAAGACATACAAGACCACTGATAATCTCCCTCGATCTGGGGCTCCACGCAATATCTCACCCCGTGGGGTCAAAATGATCACAAGAACGGTGAGCAAAAATCCCAGAACCACACGGGGGGACCTAGTGAATGACCTGCAGAGAGCTGGGACCAAAGTAACAAAGCCTACCATCAGTAACACACTACGCCGCCAGGGACTCAAATCCTGCAGTGCCAGACGTGTCCCCCTGCTTAAGCCAGTACATGTCCAGGCCCGTCTGAAGTTTGCTAGAGAGCATTTAGATGATCCAGAAGAGGATTGGGAGAATGTCATATGGTCAGATGAAACCAAAATAGAACTTTTTGGTAAAAACTCAACTCGTCGTGTTTGGAGGACAAAGAATGCTTAGTTGCATCCAAAGAACACCATACCTACTGTGAAGCATGGGGGTGGAAACATCATGCTTTGGGGCTGTTTTTCTGCAAAGGGACCAGGACGACTGATCCGTGTAAAGGAAAGAATGAATGGGGCCATGTATCGTGAGATTTTGAGTGAAAACCTCCTTCCATCAGCAAGGGCAATGAAGATGAAACGTGGCTGGGTCTTTCAGCATGACAATGATCCCAAACACACCCTCCCGGGCAACGAAGGAGTTGCTTCGTAAGAAGCATTTCAAGGTCCTGGAGTGGCCTAGCCAGTTTCCAGATCTCAACCCCATAGAAAATCTTTGGAGGGAGTTGAAAGTCTGTGTTGCCCAGCGACAGCCCCAAAACATCACTGCTCTAGAGGAGATCTGCATGGAGGAATGGGCCAAAATACCAGCAACAGTGTGTGAAAACCTTGTGAAGATTTACAGAAAACTTTTGACCTGTGTCATTGCCAACAAAGGGTATATAACAAAGTATTGAGATAAACTTTTGTTATTGACCAAATACTTATTTTCCACCATAATTTGCAAATAAATTCATAAAAAATTCTACAATGTGATTTTCTGGATTTATTTTTCTCATTTTGTCTGTCATAGTTAAAGTGTACCTATGATGAAAATTACAGGCCTCTCTCATCTTTTTAAGTGGGAGAACTTGCACAATTGGTGGCTGACTAAAAACTTTTTTTGCCCCACTGTATATATTCCCTCTGTTCCCCCCATGTCTTTGTGTGGAATTGTTCTTTCTTACGTGTTTTTGTGTGACGCGCCAGGCTGGGTTTTCCGGGTACCATGTTCACCCGTAGTATGTTTATATTGTTAAACATTTTTTGATTCATTGTGACTTTGTCGCGCTTTACACTTTCGCTTTTGGCTGGAGATTTGTTCGACGCAGTTGTGTCCTACGGTTGTTTGCTTCTGCCTAATAAAGTGTGCGCCTGAACAATACTCTCTGCTCTCCTGCACCTGACTTCTGCACCAGTAGCGCACAAGCCTGACAGAGTGGTTCAGCGGTAAATCAAAATGAAATCAAATCAACATTTTAGCATCACATACACAGTTTACAGCAGGTATTAATGATACAAGCTCCCTCAAAAGTACAAATATCAGTATCAATATAATAATATAAAAAAAATTGTAGTAGTAGGAGAAAGAAGTATGCATAGTAATATAACTAATATGCATTCACTAACCAGTAGGATATACAGTATGAATAATGAATCTGCTATGTCAGGTATGACTGTATTTACAAATATAAAGTGAACGGTGTCTTGGTTGCGCAGTTGAATAAATAGTATATAAATAGAACAGTAGCATAATGGAACCACAGTCAATCATGGTGTCCAGCCCATCCCCAGCCTCTCTAACTACCCACAGGGCTTTTACCCTTCCCCTACGTCCCCCGTCGAAATATACAAAACAAAGTACGCTTCCCTGGGACCAACCTGAGCCAGAGTGTCAGCCATATCGGGTCCAAACCATCTGGCCTCACCCCAGCTGAGAGCCCCTACTCTGGGGCCCACCAGACCTATCAATCTCCCTGGGCCAGGCTGTTGGAAGGAAGGCCCCTTTCAAACCCAGCGCAGGCAGTAGTAGTGGAGGGGAAAATGTACATGGACACCAGGCAGCAACCCCCCAGCCCTATCCCAGCCCTGTCCCAGCTGCAGTGAAAACAAATGGGCAGGAAGCAGCTGTGGGTGGGTGGTTTAACTCTGGTGGTACTGGGGGGAGGAGGAGGGGGCTGCTTCAGGTGGGGCAGACAGAAAATAAGGAGGAAAAAGAAGATATGGAACTGAAACAATAAACCATCTGAGGAAGAAGAAGAGAGGAGGAAGAGGTGGAGGAGGAGGAGGAGGAGGTGGAGGAAGAAGAGGAGAAGGAGGATGAGGAGGAAGAGTAGGAAGACGAGGAAGAGAAGGAGGAGGAATAGGAGACTGAGGAGGAAGAGAATTAGAAGAAGGATGAAGATGAGGAAGAGGAGCAGGAGGAGAAAGATGAGGAAGAGGAGAAGGATTTGATTTTGATGTGATTTATTAGGATGCTCATTATCCGATGCCAATGGCAACAGCTAGTCTTACTGGGCTCCAACACATAACGAAAAATACATTAGAGACAAAACACTTGGCATACAGTACCAGCCAAAGGTTTGGACACACCTACTCATTCAAGGGCTTTTCTTTGTTTTGACATTGTGGAATAATAGTGAAGACATCAAAACTATGAAATAACACATATGGAAACATGTAGTAACCAAAAAGTGTTAAACAAATCAGAATATATTTTATATTTGAGGTTATTCAAAGTAGCCACCCTTTGCCTTGATGACAGCTTTGCACCCTCTTGGCATTCTCTCAACCTGCTTCATGAGGAATGCTTTTCTGATATTCTTGAAGGAGTTCCCACATATGCTGAGCACTTGTTGGTTGCTTTTCCTTCACTCTGCGGTCCAACTCATCCCAAACCATCTCATTTGGGTTGAGATTGGGTGATTATGGAGGCCAGGTCATCTGATGCAGCACTCTCCTTCTTGGTCAAATAGCCCTTACACAGCCTGGAGGTGTGTTTTGGGTCATTGTCTTTTCGAAAAACAAATGGTAGTCCCACTAAGCGCAAACCAGATGGGATGGCATATCGCTGCAGAATGCTGTGGTAGCCGTGCTGGTTAAGTGTGCCTTGAATTCCAAATAAATCACTGACAGTGTCACCAGCAAAGCACCCCCACACCATCACACCTCCTCCTCCATGCTTCACGGTGGGAACCACACATGCGGAGATCATCCGTTCACCTATTCTGCGTCTCACAAAGACATGGCGGTTGGAATAAAAAATCTCACATTTGGACTCATCAGACCAAAGGACAGATTTCCACCGATGTAATGTCCATCGCTGGTGTTTCTTCTTATTGGTGTCCTTTAGTAGTGGTTTCTTTGCAGCAATTCAACCATGAAGGCCTGATTCACGCAATCTCCTTTGAACAGTTGATGTTGAGATGTGTCTGTTACTTGAACTCTGTGAAGCATTTATTTGGACTGCAATCTGAGATTGCAGTTTAACTTTAATAAATATATCATCTGCAGCAGAGGTAACTGTGGGTCTTCCTTTCCTGTGGCAGTCTTCATGAGAGCCAGTTTCGTCACAGCGTTTGAAGTTTTTTGCAACTGCACTTTAAGAAACGTTCAAAGTTCTTGAAATTTTCCACATTGACTGACCTTCTTGTCTTAAAGTAATGATGGACTCGTTTCTCTTTGTTTATTTGAGCTGTTGTTGCCATTATATGGACTTTTACCAAATAGGGCTATCTTATGTATACCACCCCTACAGTGTCAGAACACAACTGATTGGCGCAAGTGCATTAAGAAGAAAATAAATTCCTTCACTTTTAAGAAGGCACAACTGTTATTTGAAATGCATTCCAGGTGACAACCTCATGAAGCTGGTTGAGAGAATGCCAATAGTTTGCAAAGCTGTCATCAAGGCAAAGGGTGGCTACTTTGAAGAATCTCAAATATAAAATATATTTTGATTTGTTTAACACTTTGTGGTTACTAAATGATTCCATATGTATTATTTCATAGTTTTGATGTCTTCACTACTCGTCTACAATGTAGAAAATAGTTTTAAAAAATGAAGAAAAAACCTTGAATGAGTAGGTGTGTCTAAACTTTTGACTGGTTCTGTACATTTAAAGGAGGAGGAGGAGAAGGAGGTATGAGTGAGGAACACTAATGTAAGAGAAAGAGATGGGGGGGCAATGTGCATGGGGTCGGTGATGGTGATGAATGAGAGACTGTCTCCTGACGGAGGAGGGGGGGTTTCATCTTCATCTAAAGAGGAGAGAGGGTGGGGACTTAACCAGGGCAAGCTGCTCTCGACTTTGGGGAGACAGGGCTGCCTCTGTCATGCAGCCTGGTTCTTCTTCACAGATGTTCTCATGTTACCAAGGTGACCGAGCACTGTCATATGGACAACACATGAGGATGGATCACGCACACACAAAGTCATATTTGTGTTGGATGTTGTGCTTGCCTTGGCAAACATCTTAGGGCTGTCCCTCTATGGACAAGTGGGGGAGGAGTCATCTCTGTGGGGCGTGTTATTCAGTGTGATGTGGGCGAGTCAGATGTGTGTGACAGCTTCTCCTGCTGCAGACTCTTGGTTCAAACATCCTGCAGCATCACCTTTACACAATGAGCCATCTGGGGTACCAGCTCCCTGAACGCAGCCCTCCAATCAAACTCCAGATTCACGGCTTACAACCAGGAAAAAAACAACAGCACAGCCAATCTACACAGCGATAGAACACATTGACATTTAAAGACTGATTCGTCAAAATTGTGTTTGATCAGATGGTTTTGGAGCGGTTGGTGGAATAATGTTTTTTAGGCTGCAGTTCCTCCTCCGAGGCAGCAGAGGGCAGTTTAACCTCTGTGCTCTCTGCCGTGGTCTTGGTATCATCCACAGTGCTCAATTTCAAGTTGTCTTTGGTCCTTTCCAATACCTTTCAACAGAAACAGATATGGCTTGAAAAATGTGTTTCAATATTTTAATAAGCTATTTGATTTTATGGATTTGGCCATTGTAAATGGTGGGCAGCATGGAAAATGGTGGGCAGCATGGAAAATGCAAATGAATTACTTAAAAATCATACAATGTGATTTTCTGGATTTTTGTTTTAGATTCCGTCTCTCACAGTTGAAGTGTACCTATGATAAAAATTACAGACCTCTACATGCTTTGTAAGTAGGAAAACCTGCAAAATCGGCAGTGTATCAAATACTTGTTCTCCCCACTGTAACTGTACATGATAAACCAGTACATTTCCTTTCCCTGTCCTCTTCAATGCACCAATCAGTAGGAGTGACCATTGAATGAATGCGTTCCTCAGAGAAATGGAACAGTGAGCGCTTTATTAGTCTATATCTGGGGCTTGGAGTTCATTTGAACCCAGATAGCAACGGTCATAACTGGGCTAATCCTTAGAGGGGGTGAGGGGTAGGATAAGACAGGTGTATGGGGGAGCAAATTAAAAGGAGCAGACATCAAGGCCACGTTTCCCTAATCAGAAGAGGAGAAGTGAGACCCCAGGCAAGGCAATTTAGCCCGAACAAGACAGTGTGGAACAGAAGAAGAGAGGAAACGGCCTGCGAGTCACTTTTTGACCTTTAAGCCCATCTGATGAATTTCTGGTAATTAAGCCATTTGATTGCCTCAAATTAATGATCTGGATAACTGCCCTTTAAAGGCTGTTTACTTCTCTGTAAATCAAGCCTTTCTGCATGTTTTGTTTTTAATGTAACCTTTATGGAAATTACTACACGCATCAAAAGCTTTCATCTAACTTCTCTGCTCCAGTTCAAAGGGGAGAGGGCTGTTAAAGACTTGTACGCCACCCAAGATAATACCTTGTTAAAATAACACATTTAAATAACACATGGAGAGTATGCCCACTGAGCACAGACATCAATTCAATGTCTATTCTACGTTGGTTCAACATCATTCCATCGCTTCAACCAGTGTCTGTTCACTCCGTATGTCCATGTTCTCTCTCTCTCTCTCTCTCTCTCTCTCTCTCTCTCTCTCTCTCTCTCTCTCTCTCTCTCTCTCTCTCTCTCTCTCTCTCTCTCTCTCTCTCTCTCTCTCTCTCTCTCTCTCTCTCTCTCTCTCTCTCTCGGCAGCTCCAGACGTGCTGTGGTGGAGGAGATTACCCAGAAAAAAAACAACCACTCAAGCCTTTCTGTCGCTAGCATACTGTCATTTCATATTACAGGATTATTCAACCTCATGCGATATTCAGCAAGCGCACATGCACACACATCTCTACTCCATCATATCACACCCTTTACTTTCTCCCAACGAAGTCACACATCCTCGGCGGAAACTTTTCTCCCCCTAACCCATGGATGACCCCCTCAGCAAATATAGATTTCCCATTTTCTGAAACTGCCAAACCCATCACCCAGGGGATGTTCCACATTAAGCCAAAGAATGGTCGACTGTGAAATGTGTTGCTGTACTTCCAGACACGTGAGCAAATACTTTTGTGTGTGTCCGCTTAAATGAGTTCCTCCACTGCAAAGTCCTTTGGGAATGGATCAGTGCAGCATTAGCCATGATTGAGTGTGGAAACAAAAGAGGCTTCCAATAATTGCAACAATATTGCCTCTAGATCCTAATGTAATTTTGTCACATTGTTAAAAAAATTCTGACAATATGACAACACACTCAGTCCCCCGCCTCCAGGCTTAATCATGCATGAGTGTGTGTGTGGAGGGGCTGGTACATATCTTTATTTGTGGACGGCTTTTGCATTACATTTGACTAGCCCAATGCTCCGAAGTCCCAGGAGCTGGATGGTCATCTAGGAATAATATTCATGATTCAACTGTCTGTGTTGGCATGTTTAAGTATGTGTGTATCAGTGGCGGTTGGTGACGTTTAAGATGAGGGAGGATTATAATTTATTTTTATGAGCATGGCCTTATTTCTATAACTGTAAGGATAGACACTGGTAGAGATGAGAATCAGGTACAGGTAGTGAACATTTAATAGCAACGACAGGACAGGACAGCGTCTGTACATGAACACATAAGGACATTAATTTATTTTATTTTTATTTCACCTTTATTTAACCAGGTAGGCAAGTTGAGAACAAGTTCTCATTTACAATTGCGACCTGGCCAAGATAAAGCAAAGCAGATCGACACATACAACAACACAGAGTTACACATGGAGTAAAACAAACTTAAAGTCAATAATACAGTAGAAAAAGAAGTCTATATACAATGTGAGCAAATGAGGTGACATAAGAGAGGTAAAGGCAAAAAGGCCATGGTGGCAAAGTAAATACAATATGGCAAGTAAAACACTGGAATGGTAGATTTGCAGTGGAAGAAAGTGCAAAGTAGAAATAGAAATAATGGGGTGCAAAGGAGAAAAATAAATAAATAAATACAGTAGGGGAAGAGGTAGTAGTTTGGGCTAAATTATAGATGGGCTATGTACAGGTGCAGTGATCTGTGAGCTGCTCTGACAGCTGGTGCTTAAAGCCAGTGAGGGAGATAAGTGTTTCCAGTTTCAGAGATTTGTGTAGTTCGTTCCAGTCATTGGCAGCAGAGAACTGGAAGGAGAGACGGCCAAAGGAGGAATTGGCTTTGGGGGTGACCAGAGAGATATACCTGCTGGCGCGCGTGCTACAGGTGGGTGCTGCTATGGTGACCAGTGAGCTGAGATAAGGGGGGACTTTACCTAGCAGGGTCTTGTAGATGACCTGGAGCCAGTGGGTTAATTTAATGCTGACATAGGGAACAAACGGGGGAGCAGACCTTTATAGACGGGGCAATCAGCAAAGGGAAGGAGTCCAGGTGAGTCTAATGAGCGCTGCTGCACATAATGATGGTGTCAGGTGTGCGTAATGAAGGGAAGCCTGGCGTCCTCGAGCGCCGGAGAAGGAGAGCAAGAGTGACAATTACAGCATATTGGATGACGGTCGTTCATAACCCATTCACCCAGCTCAATGTAACATCGATAGGTTTAGGCTACTACATACTCAAAATGTTCCTATACACATTATGAGTTTGCTACAACCTAGCTTATTAACGAGAGTTTACAACGTAGGTGCACACAGGTTGAGAGAAAATGTTGAGTAATCAAGGGGTGCGTTCGTAAATTCACTCTGGCTATCTACTCCGATTTCAGAGCACTCTCGTCTGTGCCAGAGCGCAGAATAAATTATGAATTTATGAATGCGCAACGCATTAGTCCAACATTTGCAAACGAGAGTTTCTATTGGACAAATTCAGTTATGTTTATCCCTGTTTCGTTCTGTTTGCTTCCGTTTAAGAAAAATGTTAATCAGAATCGGCAGATTGAATACACCCCTGATCACACGCAAACACTGTTCGCTTTCATAGCGGTGACATAGATACAGGATGATCCCTTTGATCGTTGTATAATTACTTCTCGGATCTACGAGCACTCATCCTCTCACCTTTATCCTTCGCAGTGCACAACACATCAGCTGTCAGTGACCAGGTGAAAAAACCTTTCCAAGCCAAACCTTCATATTATGACCGCTAACCACTACACACAGCCTACATCGTTGTCACGTCTTAGTCAACATAGCTACTAGAACGCCTTAGTAAACCCGCTACATGCAGTACAGTGTAGCATCAGCAGCAAGCAGTTTAGCAGTTACACCAGTGGACCCTGGTGCCATTAAATGTATAAAACCAAAAGCTTACCTTGACTAAGAAGAATTCTGGTGTTGGATAGCCATAGCCAGCCAGCTAACATAGCATCCATCTCTGTTTTAGCCAGTTGTTTGAGTAGGCTAAACTAACTAGCTGCATTCGATGCTAGCTAAGTAAGTGAAAGTGAAAAAAATACATACACGAAATATAGCTAGCTTTCTCTCTCTCACTTCTCCTTAATTTTGGGAAAAAATGTATTTGTTCAGAACTGTTCAAATATTGTCTTTCTATATCTTTGAGTCCACTACTCACCACATGTTATGCACTGCCTAGCTAGCTAGCTGTAGCTTATGCTTTGAGAACTAGATTTATTTTCTGATCCTTTGAGTGGGTGGACAACGTTAGTTCATGCTGCAAAAGCTCTGATAGGTTGGAGGACGTCCTCCATAAGTTGTCATAATGACTGTGTAAGTCTATAGAAGTGGGTGAGCACCAAGAGCCTCCTATGTTTTGTATTGAATTCAATGCACCCAGTGGAGGACAGAAGCTAGCTGTCCTCCTGCAACACCATGGTGCTACCCTACAGAGTGCTGCTGTGGTTACTGTAGACCTTCATTGCAAAACATTGTGTTTTAATAAATTATTTGGTGACGTGAATATATTTAGTACAGTTATATCTTAAACTTATAACTTTAAAAAATGGTCCTCCCTTTCCTCCTCTGAGGAGCCTCCACTGGTGTGTATTCATACAGTGTGTGTGTGTGTGTGTGTGTGTGTGTGTGTGTGTGTGTGTGTGTGTGTGTGTGTGTGTGTGTGTGTGTGTGTGTGTGTGTGTGTGTGTGTGTGTATGAAAGTGTAATTAAGCAGCATAGGCCCATGGCTCTGGAGCTTCTCAGTAGTGGTCTCCAGTGGAAGTCGACACTACAGAGAATACCTCTCATGCCTGACCTGGCTGACAAACACACACATACCCTGTCAACCTGGAACTAATGTCAACATCTCCAAAGCAAAGAACCTAAACTAGATGTGACATACCTCATTCAAAGAAACAACAACGCATAACAAACGCAATATAAAGACCTCTCTCTGTGCTCTCCTGCATGGGCCTCCTGTTGAAACCGTCATGACACTGATCGTAATTCTGTCAGGTGAGGTGTCCGTGAACCCAGAAAGGCTTTCCCTCATCCATCTCTCTGTAACTCAAACACTGTGACACATGACCTTGGAGTGTAACTGCTCTGTAACAGTTCTGTACCATGTCCCCTGTCTACTCCAACAGTCACATAGCGATAGGTATTTATAGCCCTGTAAACAGGCCAAATAGCCCCGGCTCCACTACTGTACAGGAGACAGCCATCTGAAGCTCATTACGCCTGTGTCACATCACACACTGGAACCAAATGGAGGTGTTTAAGTCTCCCAGGTGTGTCGCGGTACTAGACTAGAGAGCCAGAGATGGAGGGAGGGAGGGTTCACTCAAGGGTCTGTCTGCAGAGAATCTATAAAGAAAACGAGAACTGCAACCCCAAAATGGACATATCTGAATGATCATTTACTTATTTGAATGAGGTTGATAAGGAAAATACAGTGGATGATGGAAATGCTGGACTAACCTAACTGGGAGACCAAATGAATGAAATGTGAATATATTGCAGCTGTAGAGATTGCCATACTGTAGCCGGTATTATGTGGTGACAGAAACTTGGTGTCACGGATCTGGGACTGGTGGCCTTGTGAAAACACATGCAAGAGGGTAACAAATCAGAGGAAACAGTGTGGTCAGAGGCTGACCAGAATTTCAACCACATTGTCAAACTCAATTAACAATCAAATGCATTTTGACCAAGCTGACTAGGTAGAAAGACAATCTACCAGTAAAGCCAACAAGTGCTTTAATTATGGAGGATGGTGGCCAATGACAGCATGTGCTTTGTAGGAAACTAAACTAGAACACAAAGGAACACAAACATCCACTTGGGGAAAGCCATCGGTCTTCTCCCAGGCAGTCTCCTGTGTGTTCCACCTGAGTTGAACAGCATTAGCTTCACACTCACACTCCCTTTGACTGGCATGAAAAGCGAGAGGAGGAATGGGAGGGAGGGCAGGTAGGGAGAGGGGATGGGAGTATGAAAACGGAAGGATGGAGGGAGGGAATTCCCTCAGCAGTTGTTATTGATTCTGGTTTTACGGGCGGATAGTTTAGTGCCGTTTACAAAACAGAACAGATGCAGCCAGTGAGCAAAAAGGTAAACAATTGCTGTCTTGGCGGGCTGCCAAATCCCCGGCCTAAACGCACACTGAAGTGAATTTCCCCTTTGGGTTGCACTTATTGCCACTTCATTTCCTCAGCGCTCACTCTCCCTCTCTCCGTCGTCAGAGTGGGGTGCAGGGGCTTGACAGCTGGTTGTCTTCTGTCCCTCTTTGACCAATGAGGCCCACCTCTACCTGAAAGAGGCAAGTAGCCTGGTGGTTAGAGTGTTGGGCGAGTAACTGAAAGGTTGCTGGTTTGAATCCCCGAGCCAACAAGGTAAAACAATCTATTGATGTGCCTTTGAGCAAGACCCCCTATTTGCTCCTCTGGATAAGAGAGAGTCTGCTAAATTACTGAAATGTACTACCTAACAGAGCTTTTAGTGAGGGGAATTGCATGTGTCTGACATGGCCGAAAACCAATTATTACATACTTTCTTCTAAATCATGCCAGACTCTGTTGGGAATGGTCAATCATGCAATCATTTAAGAATTTACCCACTGATTTAATTTCCTCTCTCTCTCTCTCTCTCTCTCCCCCTCTCTCTGTCTCTCTCTGTCTCTCTCATTTGCTCACTAACTCTCTCTTACTCGCTCCCCATCTCTCTCCCTCCCTCTCTCTGCCTCTTCTCCCCCGCCTGAGATGTGAGTACAGGGTGTGTGTGTGTGCGTGTGTGTGTGTGCGTGTTGTTGCTGGTGATGCAAGCTCCAGTTCTGTCTAGAGAGAGAGAGGGATTCAAAATTCAAAAGCCCATTGACAAGTTTATCATGCATGTAAGATCGCCGGGTGCTATTCTCCGCAGACTGGCACTGACAGAACAACAAAGGTCCATCAGTGTGTTGGAGGCAGAGATCCACAAAGATGCAGATGTTAACCGCAGTGCCCAGGGACTCCCTCACTCCTACATCAAGCTGGGTTCCTGTCAACCCTTCGCCTATCTCCCAACATATCATAAAAGTTGGGATGGTGTGTGTGTGTGGTACGTCTAAGCTTCACTCTCATGACAGTTTAAGAGGGGTTTACAGCAGGCACTGCTCTCCAGGCGCTGTTTGGCCCCCTGTGCGGGGGTGGCAGGGTCAGAGCGGCGCTAGGGGCCCAGAGAGGACCGCCCGCAGGGCCCCGTGACGGCTGGGTCCTGCTCCGTCAGTCGCGGCCCGCTGCTCAACCAGACAGCCTTATTATGGGTGACTCCCAATGACCCCCCCTCGGGCCCCTTGGGCCCCCTGTGGCCCTCATGGCCCCTGGACTGCCAGAAGCACAGTCTTTCTGAGCCCCAGCAGGGGCCATTTGCCCTTCATAGGGGGGAAAAGTGGCAAGTTTTGATATCTCGATTAAGCTGCTTTGGGAAAGGGAGGGGTGGGTGTAGTGTCCATGCTTGGGCTGCTGTCAGCTCTCTCCTTGTGCTCTATAGCCAATCAGCTCAGAAGGACGTATTGTCTGGAAACATTTCATTACAGGACACTTGTTTTGGTCCCTGACCATGTTCTTGGACCCTCTAGGACTCCATACAGTAGCAGAGTGTTATGCTGTCTGTCTGTGGTCTCTCTCTATAAGCCCAGCCTTTCTACACTCCCACTAAAAAGAAGGTGCTGGAATAATTTAATACTTTGTTGATATCCTTGAGCTTAACAAGAGTGATGCGCAAAAGCTATTGTGACCAATTTGAGGAAATGGAACTTGACATTCAAGCACGCACACTCAAACATACGCAAGTGTCATGTCTATTCTAGCTGTAATTTTATCAGACCCAGAGTTCAGAGACAATGGAGCATAGCCGGGGGAACTCACTACATCTCTCTCACTCTCTCTCACTCTCTCTACATACACATACACACACATCTACACTACCTTTCAAAAGTTTGGGGTCACTTAGAAATGTCCTTGATTTTGAAAGAAGAAAAAAAAAAGTCCATTAAAATAACAGCAAATTGATCAAAAATACAGTGTAGACATTGCTAATGTTGTAAATGACTTTTGTAGATGGAAACAGCAGATTTTTTCTTGAATATCTACATAGGCGTACAGAGGCCCATAATCAGCAACCAGCACTCCTGTGTTCCAATGGCACGTTGTGTTAGCTAATCCAAGTTTATCATTTTAAAAGGCTAACTGATCATTAGAAAACCCTTTTGCAATTATGTTAGCACAGCTGAAAACTGTTGTTCTGATTAAAGAATCAATAAAACTGGCCTTTAGACTCCGAGGCTTCGTGCCATGGATCATCCCTACAAGCTTCGGGCCATGGATCATCACTGGAGGCTTCGTGCCTTGGATCATCCCTACGGGCTCTGGGCCATGGATCATCACTGGAGGCTTCGTGCCATGGATTAACACTACAGGCTCCGGGCCATGGATCATCACTGGAGGCTTCATGCCATGAATTATCGCTGGAGAAGTCGGACCATTGACCATCATTAGAGGCTTCCTTCGGGGCACTGGAACTGGTCTCACCGGACTGGGGAGACGTACTTTGGACAGCGTGCTCACAGCAGGCACCGGCCTTACTGGGCTATGGTGGCGCACTGGAGGTAGAGTGCGCGGAGCAGTCACAGGATACACTGGGTCTTGGAGGTGCACTGGAGGTCTGGAGCGCACGGCCTGCACAACCCGTCCTGGCTGGATGGTCACTGTAGCCCGGCACGGGCGGAGCGCTGGCACAGGGCGAACTGGGCTGTGCTGGGGAATGAGGGCTGTCGTGCGTAGAGCAGACGCAAGGTAAACTGGGCCGAGGAGACGCACTGGAGACCAGATCTGTTGTGCCGGCACACTTCTTCCTGGCTGCCGGCCAACTCTCGCACGGCAACGCTGCGGAGCCCTTATTGGCCGCACCGGACTGTGCGTGCGTATGGGCGACACCGTGCGCATTTCTGCATAACAAGGTGCTTGCTTGATCTGTCGCTCCCCATAATAAGCACGGGGAGTTGGCTCAGGTCTCCACTCTGACTCTGCCAAACCCCCCGTGTGCCCCCCCCCAAAAAAGTTTTGGGGGATGGCTCTCGGCCTCATGTAGCTCCCTTAATTTTCTCTCCCAGAAACGTTGTTCTGCCTCCCACATCCATCCTTCTTTTCGGTGCTCCAATCCCCGCTGCTTGGTCCTTGTTCGGTGGGTGGTTCTGTCATAGGCGTCGTAAGGATTGGACCAAGGCGCAGCGGGTAAAGTGCTCATCTTCTTAACTTATTTAATGACAACACTTGAACAAAATAAACAAAACGACGAAACAGTTCCGTAAGGCAACACAGGCTATACAGGAAAACAACCACCCACAAAACACAAGTGAATTAAACACAACTAAATATGTCCTCCAATTAGAGACAACAACAACCAGCTGCCTCTAATTGGAGGTCACTGCCAAAAAACCCAACATAGAAATAGAAAACTAGATATAAACATAGAAATAGATAACATAGAACCTAAACTCCAAAACACCGAAACACACAAAACAAACATCCCCTGCCATGCCCTGACCAAACTACAATGACAAATAACCCCTTTTACTGGTCAGGACATGACACTAGCAGCACAACCGATTGGCAAATGTACTGCAAATTGAGAAATCATGTGACTAAACAAGAATACAAAGAAGAAACTATACTATGAAACAGAGATAAAATATGTAAAGAATGTTATTAAAAAGCTTTGGAGCACCTTAAATGAAATCAGATGGCTCAATCATCACAAAACCCACTGATATTGCCAATTACTTTAATGATTTTTAACTTAGGCATGACATGCCACCAACAAATGCCAACAATACACATTCAAGTATAACTGATTGTTGTCTATCAACAATGACAAACCACCGGGGTTTGACAACTTGGATGGAACATTTCTGAGGATAATAGGGGAAAATATTACCACATCTTCAATTTAAGCTGACGAGAAAGTGTGTGCTCTTAAGCATGGAGGGAAGCAAAAGTCATTGCGCTACCCAAGAATAGTAAAGCACCCTTTACAGGCTCAAATAGCCGACCAATCAGCCTGTTACCAAACTTTTGAAAAAAATGGTGTTTGACCAGATACAATACTATTTCACAGTAAACAAATTGACAACAGACTTTCACCACGCTTATAGGGAAGGACATTAAACATTAAAGTATAGCACTTACACAAATTACTGATGATTGGTTGAGAGAAATTGCTGATAAAAAGACTGTGGGGGCTGTTTTGTTAGACTTCAGAGCAGCTTTTGACATTACCAATCATGGTCTGCTGCTGGAAAAACATATGTGTACGACTTTACACCCCCTGCCATATTGTGGATAAAGAGTTACCTGTCGAACAGAACACAGATGGCGTTCTTTAATGGAAGCCTCTCCAACATAATCCAGGTAGAATCAGGAATTCTCCAGGGTAGCTGTCTAGGCCCCTCACTTTTCTTCAATCTTTACTAATGAGTAAAGCCAGTGTATCTTTGTATGAGGATGACAAAACACTATACACGTCAGCTACCACAGCGACTGAAATGACTGCAACACTTATCAAAGAGCTGTAGTTAGTTTCAGAATGGGTGGTAAGGAATAAGTTACTCCTACATATTTCAAAAACTAAAAAGCATTGTATTTGGGACAAATCATTCACTAAACCCTAAACCTCAACAAAATCTTATAATGAATAATATGGACATTTTGCAAGTTAACGTGACTAAACTGCTTGGAGTAACCCTGGACTGTAAACTGTCATGTTGTAAACATGTTGACATAACAGTAGCTAAGTTGGGGAGAAGTTTGTCCACAATAAAGCGCTGCTTTGCCTTCTTAACAACATTACCAATAAGGCAGGTCCTACAGGCCCTAGTTTTGTCGCATCTGGACTACTGTTCAGTCGTGTGGTCAGGTGCCACAAAGAGGAAATAGTAAAATTACAATTGGCTCAGAACAGGGCAGCATGGCTGGCCCATAAAAGTACACAGAGAGCTAACATGAATGATATGCATGTCAATCTATCATGGCTCCAAGTGGAGAAGAGATTGACTTCATCACTACTTGTTTTTGTCTCTTCACAAGTCCAGAACCGACTATGGCAGGCACACAGTACTACATAAAGCCATGGCTACATGGAACTCTATTCCACATCAGGTAACTAATGCAAGCAGTAGAATCAGATTTAAAAATACACCTTATGGAACGGCAGAGACTGTGAAGGGACACACACACACACACACACACACACACACACACACACACACACACACACACACACACACACACACACACACACACACACACACACAGGAACAGACACGCATACGCACACAAACGCTAGCACACGCACTCTACACATACGTACATTGTAATATTGTGGTATGGTGGTATTATACATGTTGTATTGGAGATATGTAGTGGTGTAATATTGTTATATGATGTACTGTTTTAACTTTTGTTTTATGTGTAATTTAAATGTCTTAATGTGTTTGGACCCCAGGAAGAGTAGCTGCTGCCTTGGCAGCAACTAATGGGAATCCATAATAAATAAAACACACACACACACACACACACACAAGGCACGCACACACACACACGAACACACACACACACACACACATACATGCGTACAAATAAGGAAGACTCAGTCAGAGTCATTAACATCAGCAAACAAGCCTTTCCTAGGTGTGAACCCACAGCTCTTAAACCAGGCCTTCTCGGGAGTGTGCAGTCCGCAGAATGAGAAGCAGCAGCCATAAACAGAGAGCATATAAAACCCTCCGTTCTCCCCGCTCTCCCTGCTGTAATTACACAGTTGCATGCGTTAGCACGGCCCAACTGACAGCGTGTATAATCCCAGGCACAGATATGATCTAGTGAGGAGCAGCTCCTATTAAATATTAACAAACACCATTCCCAAGTAGCCTCAATCCCCAAAAGGAAGCCTCTGCGACTATCTCTTCTGCTACTGAAGCGCTCTCACTACTGAATAAGCTGGGTGCGCTTTGACAGGAGTAAGTTCAAAGAGCGAGGGAAGGAGGGAAGGGGGAAAGAGGAGAAGGGGAATGTGCTTACTATACATGTTCAAACCCTTCTATATACCTATATAGGGCATGGAACAAGTCACCTTATGGGAGAAATATTGGGAACTGGGAATGAAATTCAAATCTAGGGGGGCATGCAGGATTGTTATTCAGTGTTTGAATGAAGAACCTTCAGCTGAACTTCACCCTACCTAAATGGTTGTTATGGAAAAGTCTATAGACATATATAGGCAGGCAAAACAGATGTGTTGCTTTTCAGGGTATTCATGAAAAGTGTTTTCTGTTTCTATAATGTAACAATGTATTTAAACTGGGAAGCAATTATTAATGCCATTTTGAAAATCTGCTATTTAGATACTGTATATATTAGGCCTATAAGATACTATTTTCTGCTGAATTATGTAATCGTTAAACATAATGGAAATTACACATACATCTCCAATTATACGCCGCACACACACTTGGCCAGCCCTTTTCTGTGCAGACGCAGTGAGGTGTGGTAGTAAGGGTTTAAAGCTTGCATTGTTCCTGGCCAGTCAACCTGTCTGGCAGACTCCAGAGTCCTACTGCTCACCCCATTACTCCTGGGAAAGAGAGAGAAAGGGAAGAAGAAAAAGAAAAGCAGGAGGAGAGCGAGGGATGGGAGGAAGGGTTACAAAGGGCTGAGACCCTCACATCTGTCTGGGAACAATGTCAGAGCTTCCCTTTCAGACAGAGGGGTTAAAAGAACTGCCACATCTCTCCGTGAACGCTGTTAAATGGTTCAGTGGTTTGACAGTAGCTGATGCCAGAGACTACACTCCCCTGGGAGAGCTCTGGGAAGGAAGCACAGGCTCAGGCTGCCTCCCAGGCTCCCCTCCCCTCCCTGGAAAATACAGCACATAAATAGATAGGCAGAAACAAACAACAACATGCCACAGGGAGACAATAAGGATCTGAAGATGTATGCATAAGAGGAAGCTATGCATACTGTTTTTATTTATGTCATCATTGTCAAAGCAACTCTTGCAGATCTCCATCAGTAAACCTGAATGACAACCACCATAGAAGTGAAAAATGACATGAGCTACTGTACCTACTAGGCCACAGTATCTTTGGTGGTCTGTTTATGTTTGGGTGAATACTGTTGTCTTTTACTTATACGACCCTAAAAACTTGCCCGATCCCCATCCCACAGGTCCGATCCCCATCTCAGGCCTGATCCCCATCCCACAGGCCCGATCCCCATCCCAGGCTTGATCCCCATCCCACAGTAACACTGTAAAAAGTGGGATGGGGCTGATGTTCATCTGAAGTGCTATTACTGATTGGAATGATAGAACATTTTACTTTGGTTCATTTAACCTATTCTATTCAATTTGTCTGAAATCCAACGCTAAATTCGACAGATCAATTCCATTTTTTTTCTTCTTGAATGAAAGGTTTGAAATTGCTTTCAACACCTCATATTCAGAAGTGTTGAATAGAGGTGGGGGCAATGTTGTGACATCAGCCTATCAGAAGAGTTGGAGGTGTGGTTTATTGGCTTTCAGCTTTCAGCTTGTTATTTTTGCCCACCCATTAGTCCGAAAGCCATTCCAACAGAGTTCGGTGCTTCAAACAGCTTTGGATGAAAGGAAGCAGTGGAACTGTGGAAAAATCTGTGGGATCTCACATTTTTGCAACACACGGTTTGAAAAAACACGTGATCAAAAAGCTTCAGAGGTCATGGTTGAAGTACTTCTGATAAAGTGATACAAGCATCGACACACTGCTTCGAAGTTAGCTGCTTAGTGATTTCAATACATGCCTCAGCGAGCCGATGTCATTTCTATAGCGCAACCTAATACTTTAATTTGCAGGAAATTTCTTCAATTAGATGTTGATTGAAGTAACACAGTTAAGTTTCTCCAATCCAATAATGTGCTTTTCTTTAAGCCTAATTATAAGGTTGTAATTGCATTGTATTTTAGTTTTCTGTAAAGCAAAAAAATCAAGAAATTGCAGTTGAGTTGCAGTCAAATTAGGTTTTACTGAGGTTAATTATTGATTTGATTATAATCTAATGATAAAAGTACACTGTAAACCCTAATGTGCTGTCATCACACAAAACTTTTGAAGAAACCCGCCATTGTGACTTTGTTGAACAGGGGTGTCAAAATCATTCCATGGAGGGCAGAGTGTCTGCAGGTTTTGGTTTTTCCTTTCAATAAAGATCAAGACAACAAGGTGAGGGGAGTTCTTTACTAATTAATGATCTTAATTCAACAATCAAGTACAAGGGAGGAGCATAAACCCTCAGACACTCGGACCTCATAGGAATGAGTTTGACACGCACTGTTGAGGGTCCAGATTTTAGTTGTATCAACTTGACATTTTTGATCAACGCCCGACTAAGCCACGCCTCCAATATAATTTACCAGTGTACCTTGTCTTTTGAAGTGAATTGTAGAGTTTCTACCCATGACTGTGTTTGTTAGTGACATAGACAAGGTTGTGAGTTCGTAGGCAAATATTATCATTATAATTAAACTCTTTATGGCAATGCACTACATATCTCATAAGGCCTTATTTTGAGGTCTAGCTTTACCCTAAAACAGTGGCCTGAAACTCATAGTTTACAGGACACATCAGTAACTTTAACAACATTCCCAGATTTAAAAAATCCTGGTTGCAGGATATCAAGGAATCTTCCAACCAGGATTTTGGGAAAACCTGGGAAATGTACCAGAATTTTGCAACACTACCTATAAGTCACATTATGCTGGCTGTATTTTGTGTAGGCTTGCCATGGCGTGATGTTTTGATAACCATGTAAATCTCTCAAGGACAAGGTAACTTATATCAATATATTCGGCTCTATTTACTAACAGATTTGAGAATGCTAATTAGCATCAAAGTAGACATCATGATAAACTACAAATCCCTGCAAGCTCCTGCATGTCATCTCTAGCTGACACCTTTACTAACAGGTATTGTGTCAATTTAAAACTTGCACAAGACAGTTAAAAGAATTGTTTATTTAAAGACATTTTACCAATGTATTAATTATTACATTTAGATAACATTAGATAGTTAATCCAGAGATTCTTACCTTTGCCTAGATTTGTCAGTCTCGTTCAGATCATCATGACATTTGTAGTTCTTTATGATAGCCACATTCATTTTTTCATTTTTGGGGTAAATACAGGTTAATGTATTGATAAAAGTTACCTTGTCCTAGAGAGATTTATATGGTTATCAAAACATCATGCCAGGGTAAGCCTACACAAAACAAAGCCCTTATTTTAAGTGTTTCTAAAATCCCTTATGGGAAAAACTGAATGGTGGAAAAACGATTGGAACCATTTCCCTGTTTTTCCACTAGGTTTTATGGGTATTATGACTCATAATGTGACTCTCTATTGGAATCCAGTCAGAGTTAGGATATCCAATACTTGGAATTTCTATTCACCCGCAACCTGCATTCATAATGATTTAGGAATAGTTAGGAAGAGTGTGAGGAGACTAGCTAAGCCATTTAAACTGGAACAACCATTTCAGTTATGGGAGCAAAAAATGTAACTAAATGATTGGATTAGTTTAGAAAAAATATATGGTATTTACACTGTATCTTTGTGTAGCATAATATTAATCAATCAATGTACATGCAAAAACACAGATATTACAAACAAATCTACCTGCGGTAGAGCATGTTGGGTAAAAAGTTAATGTGCTATCATAACTTACAAAAAGTTGATTTGACTTCTCATTTAGTGTTGAGTCAGTAGCACAAACATTATAAGTAATAATGACTTTTCATTGACTTTGAGTTCAGTTTACTAGTATTTGAGTTTACTAAGTATTTGAGTTTAACATGCCTTGGGGTTTACAATGTATCATTGAGCTAATAATTACTTTAAAGTATTTATCTGACCTGAAAAAACTGAACTCATTTGTGTGATACCACTTGAAGTAATTAATGTAAGTTGTTCCAACAAGTCACTTTTGTCAGTGTAGTTGTGGTAAAGCAGGCACTCACACGACACGAGGCAAAAAACTGCATCGCTTTATAGTTGTTACACGGTGGGGGCGCTGCTACCCTTTGGGGCAATGTTCTGCCTCCGGTGCTACATTTGACGGTTTGTTGAGCGGCACGTAAGTGTGTACCCACTGCCACCTCCGCACTGCATTACGTGATCAAACAGGCTAACTGACGCATCGCCAATTATCCCAGCTGCCTTCTCTCATCTCACGTTTAAGGAGAGGGACAGAGAGCGAGAGAGTTGGAGAGAGGCAGGGAGGGAAGCATAGAGACAGATGCTGTGTGTAGGAGATGTAAAAAGCGCACTTCCCATCCCCAGAAGGAAGCAAGCCTGACATATGCACCATTTTAGGAAAGTAAACAATGACATAGTGTACTTTGTGGATGTTTACCCCGTATATCCCATAAATAGGCCAATCAGAGAGCCAAACATTGAGTATGAGGAATAATGTGACACACCATGTACTGCTTTGCTGTTCTCGTCTCTGTACATCACCCTTTCCTTCCCACAAAAGGATTCTCACAAGATAAATAACTTTCTTTCAAATTCCTGTAAACACTTCTTATCTGTTTCATTCTGTTCCTCTCTCTTGCACAAGGCTGATAACACAAGGATCCATTCAATGATTGCTTGGCTCTCTCTCAACCTCTAGCTTTAGCTAGTAGAGGCTACAAGGCCTCTACTCTCTAGACCTGTGCTCAAAACCAAGGTTATCTTTGCCCGTTTTAACCTTGGTTGCTTAGGAAAGCCTTAACCTCTCTGGGGTATGTGGGACACACTATTCAACAGCCCGCGGGCCACACTATTCAACAGCCAGGGAAATAGCAGGGCGGCAAATTCAAAACATCAAAAATGTCATAATTCAAATTTCTCAAACATACAACTATTATACCCATTTTAAAGATACACTTCTTGTTAATCCAACCACATTGTCCCATTTCAAAAAGGCTTTACGGCAAAAGCATAACATTAGATTATGTTAGGACAGCGCCGAGACAAGAAAAACCACACAGTCATTTTCCAAGCAAGGAGAGGCGTCACAAAAACCAGAAACACAGCTAAAATTAATCACTAACCTTTGATGATTTTCATCAGATGGCACTCATAGGACTTCATGTTACACAATACATGTATGTTTTGCTTGATAAAGTTCATATTTATATCCAAAAACCCCATTTTACATTGGCGTGTAATGTTCAGAAATGTTTTGCCTCCCAAAACTTCCGGTGAATGAGCATATCAATTTACAGAAATTCTCATCATAAACGTTGATAAAATATTCAACAGTTATTCAAATAATTATAGATAATCTTCTCCTTAATGCAACCGCTGTGTCAGATTTAAAAAAAGCTTTACGGCGAAAGCGAATTTTGCAATAATCTGAGTACAGCGCTCAGATATCAAAACAAGCCATACAGAAGTCAACAGAAATGACAGAAATATAAATATTAAATGTAAATATTCACTTACCTTTGATGATCTTTGATGAATGCACTCCCAGGAATCCCAGTTCCACAATAAATGTTTGTTTTGTTTGATAAAGTCCATCATTTATGTCCAAATACCTCCTTTTTGTTTGCGCGTTTAGTCCACTACTCCAAATGCAGGAAGCGCGCGCAAAATGTCACGACGAAAAGTCAAAAAAAGTTATATTTACGTTCGTAGAAACATGTCAAACAATGTATAGCATCAATCTTTAGGATGTTTTTATCATAAATATTCAGTAATATTCCAACCGGACAATTCCAATGTTTTCAAAAAAAGAAAAGGAGCTAACTCTCACGTGAGTGTGCGCCACTGAACTCATGTCATTCTCTCAGTCATCTGACTTCAGCAGCTCTTATTTTCTCCCCATTCACAGTAGAAGCATAAAACAACGTTTTAAAGACTGTTGACCTCTAGTGGAAACCTTAAGAAGTGCAAAATGAACCCTAAGTCACTGTATACTGTATAGGCAATCACTTGAAAAACTACAAACCTCAGATTTCCACACTTCCTGGTTGGATTTATCTCAGGTTTTTGCCTGCTATATGAGTTCTGTTATACTCACAGACATCATTCAAAGGGTTTTAGAAACTTCAGAGTGTTTTCTTTCCAAATCTACTAATAATATGCATATCCTACCTTCTGAGTCTGAGTAGCAGGCAGTTTACTACGGGCACTCCTTTCATCCGGACGTCAAAATACTGCCCCCTACCCTAGAGAAGTTAAGTCAAGCACTCTAGTAGTAGACTGAAAACTCAACCTGTGTTCAAAGGAGTGGAATTTAAATGAACGTAAAGCAGCAGGGCTCCTTCTCCAGCACCTGGTCTGTGAGTGAGCAGAGTGAGGTACAGCACACAGAGAGTGACGGGTTATTCCACTGACCTGCAGCAGCCTTGGTCCTTACTGTGCTCTGTTAATATGAAAGGCCTGCCTGCCTGCCTGCCTGCCTGCCTGCCTGCCTGCCTGCCTGCCTGCCTGCCTGCCTGCCTGCCTGCCTGCCTGTGTGTGTGTGTGTGGCGAGGGGATGAGAGAGACGTGACACTGGGAGACGCACCTGTATCAGACGTCTGTAACACCACTTCACACCAGACACTCAGTACACACACACTCACACCCAGCAGGGATACATTGATGTCTGTGTTTATTACCGCTGATGTGTCTCTCTTAGTGTGTATGTGTTTCTTCCTCCCCTTGCCGCTGCTGAGCGTGCTGTTGTCCTTCAGTGTATTCTCACACTCTCTCCCGTCATGGCATCCAGTTCCCAGGACACAGTGTTCAGGTAGAGGAAGAAGAGCTACTGCAGGCAGTGGATACGCTGATGGACGGGGAGAGGACAGTCTGTCCAGCAGATGGAGCCCCACCTCGTCCCACACCTCATGGCTCTCCCGAGCGCTGTCATCCCGGAGGTATCAATACGATCAACACACCTTTTTCATCGGATTGATCAGTTATGGGTTGTTGCAACAAAAAAAATGCAATGCTCAGAATTAAAGTGAACTGATTACATTTACTTGTAGAGGTGGGAAGAACATTTTAGCAGACTAGTGAAATACTTATCGTTGTGCATTTTAAGTTCACATCCCCTCTCATCCTCAAGTCTTATTATCAGTGCTGGAAAAAGTACACAACTGTTATACTTGAGTAAAAGTAAAGATACCTTAATAGAAAATGACTCAAGGAAAAGTGAAAGTCACCGAGTAAAATCCTAATTGAGTAAAAGTCTAAAAGTATTTGGATTTAAATATACACTACCTTTTAAAAGTTTGGGGTCACTTAGAAATGTCCTTGTTTTTGAAAGAAAAGCACATTTCTTGTCCATTAAAATAACATCAAATTGATCAGAAATACAGTGTAGACATTGTTAATGTTGTAAATGACTATTGTAGCTGGAAACGGCAGATTTGTTATTGGAATATCTACATAGGCGTACAGAGGCCCATTATCAGCAAACATCACTCCTGTGTTCCAGTGACACGTTGTGTTAGCTAATCCAAGTTTATCATTTTAAAAGGCAAATTGATCACATCAGAAAACCCTTTTGCAATTATGCTAGAACAGCTGAAAACTGTTGTTCTGATTAAAGAAGCAATACAACTGACCTTCTTGAGACTGGCTGAGTATCTGGAGCATCAGCATTTGTGGTTCCGATTACATGTCCAGAAACAAAGACCTTTCTTCTGAAACAAGTCAGTCTATTCTTGTTCTGAGAAATGAAGGCTATTCCATGCGAGAAATTGCCAAGAAACTGAAGATCTGGTACAACGCTGTGTACTACTCCCTTCACAGAACAGCGCAAACTGTCTCTAACCACAATAGAAAGAACAGTGGGAGGCCCCGGTGCACAACTGAGCAAGAGGACAAGTATATTAGAGTGTCTAGTTTGAGAAACCGATGCCTCACAAGTCCTCAACTGGCAGCTTCATTAAATAGTACCCAAAAAACACCAGTCTCAATGTCAGCAGTGAAGGGGCGACTCTGGGATGCTAGGCAGAGTTCCTCTGTCCAGTGTCTGTGTTCTTTTTCCCATCTTAATCTTTTCTTTTTATTGGCCAGTCTGAGATATGGATTTTTCTTTGCAACTCTGCAATTCAGCAAAAAATGTGCTTTTCTTTCAAAAACAAGGACATTTCTAAGTGAACCCAAACTTTTGAATGGTAGTGTACATAAGTATCAAAAGTAAATATAATTGCTAAAATATACTTAAGTATCAAAATAAAAAGTTCAAATTTCAAATTCCTTATATTAAGCAAACCAGATCGTACCATTTCCTTGTTTTTTATTTATTTACGGATTGCCAGGGGCACACTCCAACACTCAGGCATTACAAACAAAGCATGTGTTTTAATGTTTCAGTGAGTCCGCTAGATCAGAGGCAGTAGGGATGACCAGGGATGTTCTCTTGATAAGTGTGTAAGTTACACAATTTTTCTGTCCTGCTAAGCATTCAAAATGTAACGAGTACTTTTGGGTGTCAGGGAAAATGTGTGGAGTAAAAAGTGAATTATTTTCTTTAGGAATGTAGTGAAGTAAAAGTTGTCAAAAATATAAATAGCAAAGTAAAGTACAGATACCCATAAAAACGACTTAAGTAGTACTTTCAAGTATTTTTACTCAAGTATTTTTCACCACTGATTATTACCACAGCTTTCAGGAAGTCAAGAAGCTCTTGATATCCCGTGGCGACAGGCCTGACAGTGCTGGGTTTCTGTGGGTTAAACCACTGCAAACATTCTGTGGGGCTGGGCGAACACTCCGCCGTCCAGGACTCACCCATCTTCCCCTGCAGTTCCTTCAGACACTGCTCAATCCTGGAAAGGGACAGAGACATGCCACTCACAATAAACCTCTGACTGTCACTGCCATCACATACCACATAACAGTACTGTATACCCCACCCCGAGTTCCACACACACACACACACACACACACACACACACACACGCACGCACGCACGCACGCACGCACTCATGCACGCACATACGCACACACACACACACACACACACACACATATTCCCAAACCCTGAGAGAGACACATCAGCGGTAATGAACACAGGCATCAATATATCCCAGCTGGGTGTGAGTGTGTGTGTACTGAGTGTCTGGTGTGAAGTGATGTTACAGACGTCTGATACAGGCGCATCTCCCAGTGTCACGTCTCTCTCATCTCCTCGCCACACACACACACAGGCAGGCAGGCCTTCCATATTAACAGACTGCATCAGCAATTCTGTCTCCCCTTTAATGTGACAGATTAGAAATGACATCCGCGGGCTCAACATGTTTAGTAGTTTCCATGCAAATCAATGCTAGCGCTCGTCTGTGTGGGTTTTTGTGTGTGTGTGTGTGTGTGTGTGTGTGTGTGTGTGTGTGGGGGGGGGGGGGGGGGGGGGGATGCAGGGAAGGAGGGAACAAGAGAGAGAGAGAGAAAAGGAAACAGCTCCAGTTTACTAGCACCCAGCTCATCCACCACCCCAGGCCTATAAAGCGCCTCCTGTCTGCTCCCAGACCATGATGCACACATCCAGATGTCTTCCAATGATGACACATTAAATAATGACACTTTCATTCCAGGGGGAAAACGTGAAGCATAAAACATTATAGACTTTAACGATCTGTATCTAAATCGCAGTGGATTGAATACTGCACAGAGTTGCTTTTAGTTGGCCAGAGGAAAGCTCTATATAAACATACTGTATACACAGAATATTTATTTATTTATTTGATGCTAAGTTGCTGACTGACAGAAAGCCTGAATACTTCGGGGTAGTGGTGGAGTGCTTGTGAAAGCACAGAGGACATCAGAGTGGTGATAGGTTGTGTTGGAGGGAACTGAAACTCTCCCAGTCAGGAGAATGATCACCCAGAGCTAGTTCTAAAACAAGGCTAGCTTCAACAAACTCCACTCACTAACAGCTTGTGTGAGAAACTCTGACAGCATTTTAATTGCTGTATTTTTTATTTATTGTATGACTTCTATGGCCTTATCTTGGATGTCACAGGGTTCAAGTATGACAGGATCAAATGAAATAGAGAGAAAAGTTTTCTTGTGCATAGTGATCTAGTCAGCATATCCCTGAGTACGTACGCATGGTTTGATACTCCAAATAAAGCAATAGAACTGGAAACCTTGTCGTCCTAAAAAACAGTTACTTCTGGTTTGTTCTGCCATTCCTATGGAGGAAGTCGATAGGGAAAGAATGGGGTTTTGGAATAATGGCCCGAAAATCAGGTCTGATGTTAACACAGGCTTAGAATATCTTGTATATTTTGTTCTGTGAGATAATATCAGTCAGTTAACATGACCTGTATGAATTATGAAGCCTATATGTGCTTGTTTTGATTACATAAATGCTTCAAAATAGCTGATGAAGATTATCTCATAGAACAAAACATATAAGATCTCCTAAGCCTGTGTTTACCACAGACCCTTATTTTCGGCGTTTATCCAGAAGCCCTCCAAAAAAAACATTAATTTCCCCATAGGCTTTGGCCAACGAGCCATGGCGGAGTTAGCCTCCGTTAGTGTCTACAAAAAGATGCCATTACTATTGCTCTCTATATAACACAGAACAAGAAATCACTTGTTCCACTCTACCAACCAAATCAAATAGGGCTGACATTTGTTTTAGCCCACATTTCTAGCTGTTACTATTACTGTGTGAATGGTCTAATGTGAGTGATATGAGAGGCAGATAAAGTCAGTCTATTTGATGTTAGTCGTAAATGTGAATGTGTGTTCTGGGCTCCCCCCAGGGCTTTACTCATACAGCGGGTCTTAAATGAGCTTCCATCTGGGCCTTCAGTCTGCCTCCTCAACTCCATCGAAACACACCATTTTACACCCACACCTCTCTGTTTCCCTCTTTATATACACTATCGGTCAAAAGATTTAGAACACTTACTCATACAAGGGTTTTTCTTTATTTGCACTATTTTCTACATTTTAGAATAATATTGAAGACATCAAAACTATGAAATAACACATAGGGAATCATGTAGTAACCAAAAAAGTGTTAAACAAATCAAAATATATTTGAGATTTGAGATTCTTCAAATAGCCACCCTTTGCCTTAATGACAGCTTTGCACACTCTTGGCATTCTCTCAACCAGCTTCACCTGGAATTATTTTCCAAAATTCTCAAAGGAGTTTTCACATATGCTGAGCACTCGTTGGTTGCTTTTCCTGGAATGTTTTAACCAGTGCTCAGCATATGTTGAAGCTCCTTCAAGACTGTTGGAAAACATTCCAGGTGAAGCTGCTTGAAAGAATGCCAAGAGTTCAAAGCTGTAATCAAGACTAAAGGGTGGTTATTTGAAGAATCTTAAATATAAAATATATTTTGATTTGTTTAACACTTTTTTGGTTACTATATGATTCCATATGTGTTATTTCATAGTTCTGATGTCTTCAATATTGTTCTACATTGTAGAAAATAGCACAAAAAAAGAAAAACTCTTGAATGTGTAGGTGTTCTAAAACTTTTGACCGGAAGTGTAGAAAGACGCTGCGGCGAACACACGTAAACATATATGGCCATACACAGCCACACACATCCGTGCGCACACACACACACACACACACACATATACGCACACACACACACACACTCACGCACACACACACACGCACGACATGCACACACACACATCCCCTACTTCTCTCCCACCCCTCTCTCATCTCTCTTTTCTGCTCATTCCAGTTTTGAAGGTTCACTGTAGGATTTAGTTTGATTGAATGTGTGTGTGCCACCTGCCAGACTGGGGGGCGAACTCAGCGTGTGTGGACTATGTGAAGGAGTCCTCCCCTCCCAGCTCTCCACAATGTCCCACCTTTAGCCTCGAGGTGTGGGAACTACCTGCAAATTAATCAACTCTATGGGATTAGCCTCCAACCACAATTCCTTTCACTGCACACAGCTCACAAGCTGCAGAAAGATAGAGCCAGTTAATGCAGAGAGATCGATACAGCTAACGCAAAGAGAGAGACAGCTAATGCAGAGAGATAGAGACGGCTAAAGCAGAGAGGTAGAGACAGCTAATGCAGAGAGATAGAGACAGCTAATGCAAAGAGATAGAGACAGCTAATGCAAAGAGATAGAAACAGCGAATACAGAGAGATAAAGACAGCTAATACCGAGAGATAGAGACAGCTAATACAGAGAGATAGAGACAGCTAATGCAGTGAGATAGAGACAGCTAATACAGAGATAGAGACAGCTAATGCAGTGAGATAGACAGCTAATGCAGAGAGAGAGACAGCTAATGCAGTGAGATAGAGACAGCTAATGCAGAGATAGAGACAGCTAATACAGAGAGATAGAGACAGCTAATGCAGGCAGATAGACACAGCTAATGCAGAAAGATAGACGCAGCTCATGCAGAGAGATAGAGACAGCTAATGCAGAGAGATAGAGACAGCTAATGCAGAGAGATAGAGACAGCTAATGCAGAGAGATAGAGACAGCTAATACAGAGCGATTGAGACAAAGAAGAAGCTGGACAGAGAAAGAAACAAACAGTTTGGCCAAAAATTGAAGATACAGAAAAGAACGCCGGTCAATTCCCCATGTGAAAATATTAAACGGACAGGGCAGAGTTAAAGCTGAACCAAAAGCTGAGAGATGAGTGGAGAAGGAGTTTCTTTAGGGTATCTCGACAAACATGTCAATCATCTCCCTTACTCCTTACTCACCCAAACGAAATCTAATTGTTTTTCAGATCGGTCTATAGAAAGACATCACAAGACAGCCTGGCCCCACCACCACCACCCCTCCTCCCCACCCTCTCTCCCCAAAGAAAGGAGTGGGGAGGCTTTTTTTAAATATGATGGCACATTTCACAGCTCTGTGACTTACAGAAGCCCAATCCTGTGATTAGTCAGTGCTTTGACTTTATCTTAAGTTCCTTGTCAAAATTAATTTAGTGTGGGTGGGCTGTCTGTCGCGCTCCAGGGAGAGGAGAGCAGAGAATGGTCAGGAAGAGATTCCTTTCCCATTCAAATAATCCCCAGCTCCAAACTAGACCGGCCACCTGGGAACCAAATATCTGCCCCATCAAAGGGCCCCATTCTACACTAGAATGAGAGTGAAGGGGGTTCAATGAACAGCCTGAAAATGGATCCTCCCTCGTCCTGCCTGTGGCCCACTTAGTGCCCTCAACCTTGCCACAGAGACCGTACGCGCACACACACACACACACACACACACACACACACACACACACACACACACACACACACACACACACACACACACACACGAGCGTGCACAGACAGACATGTATGCAGACCAATGATGATACATATAAACACATTAATGTTTAAGGTACACACACACACACACACACACACACACACACACACACACACACACACACACACACACACACACACACACACACACACACACACACACACACTCACACAGATCTAACTAGGAGATAGATTGGCAGGCGACTAGTGTAAGCCACTTGCTGAAAGTCGTCGGCGGCCCTTGGCCTGCGCTGACACTTCATTAGAGGCCTTTTCCTGCTGGCCTCTAATGTGTCCCATTTGATGAAACATAATGGATTACAGCGTTTCAATTTGGGGAGCCGGGCCCGTTGCCAGCCTATCTCCTTCAATTAGGGAACAGCTCTTAGGCAAATCTCTGACATCTGAGAGCTGGGAGCAGGCCAGCCAGTCTGACCCACACACTGGTTAAAGCCTTCCTTCATGGGAGCAGGCCAGCCAGTCTGACCCACACACTGGTTAAAGCCTTCCTTCATGGGAGCAGGCCAGCCAGTCTGACCCACACACTGGTTAAAGCCTTCCTTCATGGGACCAGGCCTGCCAGTCTGACCCACACACTGGTTAAAGCCTTCCTTCATGGGAGCGGGGCAGTGGCAGCTCACTCTCTTTCTTTCTTTCTCTCTTTCTTGCTATTCTCACTCTTTCTCCCTCTCTCCCCTCGTCGTCCTGCATCCCCTTACTCTCTTCCTTCCATAACTTGTCCCAGACACTGATAAGTAGATTAGGCAGCAGGTGTGTGTGTGACTGTGTGTGCGCGTGTGTGACAGAGGCCCACCCTGGTGGAAGTACTACTTGAGTGGAGCCTCAAATTGGCTGAAATGAGTCCAAGGCTGACTGACCAGAGGTGCAGACTGAGTGGGGATCGCCTTATTTTTTGCCCAATTCCCCATTCCCTTTGTTCCCATAATGGTTATCCCTCTCCCATCTCCACAGGAACACAAAATAAGCCTTTAATGTTTAGAAGGCAGAACAATGGTTTGGCCTTCAGTAATAAGCCTTGAATTACCTACCAAAGGGTTTTCGTTTCAAGATGTGGAATCTTTATTATTTCATTCCCCCCCCCAAAAAAAGAGGGTGAAAAAACGGGGGATGAGACACAGACGCTAGGCTAATGGTGCTAGAGTGAGAGGCTTTGTTCAGCCGCCACATTTAGCCTGTCCCTCATCGTCTGTCCTCGCCCTCACAGCAGCACAAAGGATAAAAGAGCTGAAATATAGCTAGATTTATCCATTTCTCTTTCGCCCTCTCTATCTCCCTCCCTCCATATGCCCCATCTCCTCTGGTTCCGCTCTCTCTCTCAATATGTGCCATCAAAACATTCAGAGCCTCCTCCATGTCACCCTGTCCTGAGTGTCATATGCTTTCAAAGAGAGAGAGAATGAACGAACGAAAGAGACCGACAGACATAAAATAGGGTGGTCTGTCTAGCCAGCCCATGCGTCGGGGACAACAATACTATGGTAATATTGGAGCAGAGGTTGCCATCAAAGTGGTGTTCACGCACCTCAAAAAGAGTCAGTGGTATGTGGTGAGAAAAGTAGGTGTAACTTTCCCTTTCATGTATAAATCCCAAGATGGGATATGATTAAAATGTATGCTTAAACTGTCTATGCTAGATTGGCATAACAGTCCAGACAGGCACATATCTTAAGTTAAGATTCACTCCTTTACTATAAGCAGATATAGTTATCATGCTGTGTCATAAATGGATGGAATACTCTAAACGGGTATCAGTATTGAAACACAATAAAAGGGAGACAGTCAATCAGAGGATATTTATCTGCATTATTGCTGTAAAAGCATGTTCTTTCATATGGGTTGGAGAAAGATCTCTTCATTGTAAAGGGCACATTGAGATTAGTGAATTTTCTAAGGCTTGAAGTCTCTTCTTCGTGATGTTTTTAGACAGAATTCACAAAATATCTAAAAGTAAACAAAGAGTGTTTTAAAAACCAGTCACTCCTCAAATTCACCTTTAATATCTGTACATTTTCATAATGAGCCAAATGTATTTGTTTTTCTACCCAAAGTTGCAAAGGAAATGTTGTGATCTATTTAATAAACACAAGAGACAAGGAAAATTGTTAGTGTGGTTGCATACCTGGTACTTTCCCACTACTTTAAGGTAAATAATGCAAGCTACTTCAAGTAATAATGCAAGCGAAGCAATACTCCAAGCTGCAGCTTCATAGCACTTGCCAAACACAGAGAACTGATACTGTATATTGGTTGTTGGGATGGGATTGGTGTAGGGGGTCTGTGGATGGCTTTTACATTCTTCTGGGGGGGATTCCTTTGTGTCTTAGTCATTGTTTGGAAGACGTTTGGTCCAAATCGGATGTTGGGTACAACATTTATAGAATTTTATCTGAATCCTATATGTTTAAATTGTCCAATTTGGGTGCAATCAATTAGCTTAATTTCTTAGAGATCATAATAATGTTTCAGGAATGCTAATCGTATCTGTTACTAACTACAGAAACAATTTCAGAACAATGGTGGGTGTCTAAATCCTATTTGTTGTGCTTTTTGAGGTGGAATGACCCTCTTCTCAAAATGAATGTATTGAATACAATACATTACATTGAATATTATTCAGTCTGGGCCTTCACTTCAAATGTGCCCATCTACACAGAGGAGCACAAGGACAAGAATTGGGACATGTCAGCTCAAAACTGTGTGTGTGTGTAAATTTGTGCATGTGTGCGTGACTGTGTGCTTGCGTGCCTGTGTCCTGTATGTCTGTGTGCCTGTGTGTGCGTGTGTGTGTGTATGTGTATGTGTGTGCCTGTGTGTCTCCGTCTGTCTGCTTATTTATGCCTGTGTGTGTGTGTGTGTGTATGTGTATGTGTATGTGTGTGTGTGTGTGTGTGTGTGTGTGTGTGTGTGTGTGTGTGTGTGTGTGTGTGTGTGTGTGTGTGTGTGTGTGTGTGTCCAAACTCTAGAGTTTCACATCCTGTCAGAAGGACTTTGACAGTAAGAGAACCTCAGTGTGGCATAGATGGATCCTCTGGGCAACCGTATCAACCAACAACGCTTCTTGGGATGACAAGCTCCTTTCTCTACCAAGAATACTGCTCATTCCACCAGATGGCATAGTGCCCAACTCTGACCACATCCTCTGCTGCATAGAGCCTTCGCTGGCTGTGCTCACATTCCAATAGAAGCATCAGGGCCGGGAGTTTCACCTGACCACATAACCTGACCATAAAGCATCTCAATGCTGATCTAGAATCAGTTTAGACTTTTAAATCATTAAGAATAAGAGGGACCTGATCCTAGATCAGACAATTGGTGAATACGGGCCCTGGACAAACTCTTGAGTCCTAGTTATAGCGGTTCTAAGAGATACTGACCTGCAGACATTGAGCTTGAGTTTGTCCTCTGTGTTTTTGAGCAGCTGTTGAATGTACAGCCATCTGGGAAGCCCAGGAACCAGGAGATTTACGAAGGTATGATCCTGAGGAAGGGCCACCTGCCACTCCATCCTGCCTGGAACACAGAGAGAGGGAGGGAGAAAAAGGAGAGTGAGAATGAATGGAGAATAAAGGAGAAGATACTTGCTCACACAAACAAGACATTCACAGTATCACAGTTTCAATAGATGTGTTTCTTAAAAAATGTAATAAATAAAAAACTAGTGTGTAGCTCATATTGAATGCATTATGCATTCAGTAAATAATGAATGCAACAACAACCCATGGATGGACTAGATCTTCTTACACACACTCACTCACTCACTCACACACACACACACACACACACACGCACTCACACAAGCACGCGCACATGAACTCACACATACGCACACACGCACGCACACACACACACACACACACGCACACACACACACACACACACACACGCACTCACACACGCACTCACACAAGCACGCGCACATGAACTCACACATACGCACACACGCACGCACACACACACACACACACACGCACACACACACACACACACACACGCACTCACACACGCACGCGCACATGAACTCACACATACGCACACACACACGCACGCACACACACATGCGCACACACACGCACACACACACACACACGCACTCACACACGAACTCACACATACGCACACACACGCACGGCCGCCGCCACCACAACCAGCACAACATATGAGACATTGTAATTTGATTTCTCCTCAAACAAGATTGTTATCAGGAGCCGTAAATCAACTGCACCTGAAACAAGAGGCAACTTATCACCAACAATAAAATGTTCCGCCTCATCCCTCCCTTTCCCTCTCTTCTGTTCCACTTACAGTAGAGGGACCTCCTGATCAAAATGCATAGCCTCTAAGTATTATCAGCCAGTGACACTACAACCAGTTAACATCAAAAATATGTAAATAAATAACTAACTAGAAAGGGGACTCTTCACTCAGGCTTTAAATAAACAATCCATCTCTGCGCACTTCAATCTCAAGCCCCCTATGTGAATAACACATCCTAAACAGCCAATCGTGGAGGGGCTCAGCCCATATGAACAGTGTAGTGGGGAAATATTTGATATGTATGCATATTATATATTCATGCCTTTTTTAAACAGCTTTTGAGACAAATCATTAATACTCGTCAATTGCCAAAACTCAAAAATATAAATTGCTTGCATATTCTCCATCATGCATGGTTTAATTTAATATTGGGGAATCTAATGGAATGAACTTCAATTTAGTCCAAAGTATCTGTAAGATATATCACGTTGGGGTCACCATGTACTGTAGTGGGGTAATATTTGATATTTATGCATATTACATACTGTATGCCTTACATGCGACCCATAATAAGATTAAGCAGTTATCATATTCAAATGTTTATCTGACTCCAAAAATATGATTTGGAAATATGCAAGAGACTATAGTTGAGTTACAGTAATAGGCAATTAAGAAAGGCCTGAGAATGGTTTTTCTAAATACAAACAGTGGCGACCCGTCATTCAGGGCTGTTTTGAGCCCCAGCTTAATAAATAAAAAAATAAAAAAATGTTTGTTGTCTGTTTGGCATGTTATTTTAACATTAATACGTGCCGCATATCAGTTTGCAAACAATGTAAAACCCAAAAAATCATTGAGTTAATAAAGCCGCATACAAACATTGTCTCTTTTTTGCTTTCTTGAGTAAGGCAGCTCCAAAAAAGTGTTTCAGACTAGCTCTGTGCTTTCTGCGGTGGTGGGACAGCCAGCGGAAAATACGGAGCGTAGGGGTTGGCAATGTTCTCTAGTTGAGCTGTGATTGGCTCAGTGTTCTGTCACTCATGGGGACATTACGCCACCGTAAAATCTACGGGAAGAGCTAGGGGAAGAGCTCAAGCTTTGATTGGACTGATCATGTCAACATCATACCTTAAAAATCGTAGCTAGCAAGCTAGACAAACAGTCATCATCATGAATCAATTCGACAATCTACTGGCAAATCTTTTTCAATCCTTGTCATATGAAGATAAATGATAGATAAAACATATCGGTGCTCATTGGCCTTTGGACATAAACATTACACAACAAGTTGGAAATCGCAAATTCAACAATGAGTCGTTTGGAAGGAATCAGTGGCTAACTACAAGCGTTGCAAAGTACTCACTAACCTGCTAGTCAGTGGAGGGAAGGACGAACATTCAACACCATGGGCCAGAAAAGGTTGAATACATTGGCCATGCTGTCAATCCAGCATGACTTCTTCTGCGTTCAAGAAAACTGGGAACTTGAGCTCCGACTGGGAAAATAAGTTTTGAACGGTCATCCAACTCGGAATTCCAAGTCGGGAACATGGAATGATTCAACCTTGTTTTTTTTCCAGAGTTCCCAGTTGTCTTGAAAGCACCATAAATCCAAAAAATACCAGACTTTGATGACATAGTTTGATGACAAAATTTGCCCACAGGAAGCACCGCCATTCCAATTTCCTGTTCAAGTGAGCACAGCACTACAAGATGAGTCCAAAAATGTATTGAATGCTGTTGCATAAATGATGTAAATTGCCAGGGAGATAGTATTACTTTCTTGGCTACAGTATACATACAGTAAGTGTATGTTGTGTAGTAAGCTGTTAGTAGCACATGTGCCTCACCCTAATTATTTGGTCCATTTCCCCCTCATAACTTAGCCTACTGCTCTGACTTGGTGGTGCACATGTAGCCTGTAGCCTGTTTTAGAGAAACGTAATCATCACATATTGTAAATGCTTTCATTGTCTGCTAATATACCCCCTTCATTTATTGTAGGGTTATGACTTGGTGTACAAAGAGAAAACTGTAAAAACAGCCCATGTTCTGAATTGTTTCGCTGTACATTTCAAAAGCGATGAACAAATAGTTATTTTGACTATGTCCATCCTAGCTCGCTCATTAATGACTTAATCAAAATTACGTATTTCCCCTTACCCTATCGTTGTACTGTCACGCCCTGATCTGTTTCACCTGTCTTTGTGATTGTCTCCACCCACCTCCAGGTGTCACCCGTTTTCCCCATTAGTCCCTGGGTATTTATTCCGGAGTTCCCTGTTTGTCTGTTGCCAGTTTGTCTTGTCAAGTCAACCAGCATGTTTTTCAAGTCAACAAGACCCTTGCCTGCCTTGACTCTGAACCCGCCTGCCTGACCATACTCCCTGCCCTGACCTCGAGCCTGCCTGCCACTCTGTACCCCCTGGATTCTGACTTTGTTTATGATATTTTGCCTGTCCACGACCATTCTCTTGCCTGCCCTTTGATTATAATAGATATCAGAGACTCAAACCATCTGCCTCCCGTGTCTGCATCTGGGTCTCGCCCTGTGCCCTTATACGTCCCCTTATGCCATAGTTTGTACATCTCAATTGTCAGTAGAAACCACATTTGTTGAAGCAAGTCAACCATATCAGCATTTTTTTTTTAAGGCAGGAAATGAGGCTGAATTAACTAATTCGCTGCCAGACAAGGCCCCGCTGAAAGCCAGGTGTAGCGGTGGTAAGGATTCACTCCATGGTGCTGAAAAGAAAACACTGCTGTTGGGACAGCTTTATGTAGGCTCTAACAGTTTGTGGGTGTAATGGGAACATTTTAATTGTATGTGTCTACATATCTGAGTATGTAACTAACCTTGTGAAACTGTCCTATTATCATCTCCTGTTCTTGGGAGAATAATCCTGTGTTGCAAACCAGCTGCACCTGTGTCCTTGTATTCTGCCCAAGAACAGAAACTAGAAAGATATGTGCTTATCACCCAATGCTTCGGAATTCAGACTGTCTGCACTGCACTGTGTAACTCCGCTATTCTCCTGAGCTCAGAAAAACAAAGAATCTTAGTTTGACTTGGACTCCAGCAAATCTTTATTTTATAATATCCACCACAATTTGTCACCGCAGATGAGGGCTAAACTTGGTGGGTGTCTAAATAGCTAGCCCTGTGATGCCGCGCTATCTACTCAGAATATTGCAAAATGTGCTTTCACCGAAAAGCTATTTTAAAATCGGACATAGCGAGTGCATAGAGGAGTTCTGTATCTATAATTCTTAAAATAATTGTTATGTTTTTTGTGAACGTTTATTGTGAGTAATTTAGTAAATTCACCGGAAGTTTGCGGGGGGTATGCTAGTTCTGAACGTCACATGCTAATGTAAAAAGCTGGTTTTTGATATAAATATGAACTTGATTGAACAAAACATGCATGTATTGTATAACATAATGTCCTAGGATTGTCATCTGATGAAGATCATCAAAGGTTAGTGCTGCATTTAGCTGTGGTTTTGGTTTTTGTGACATATATGCTAGCTTGAAAAATGGGTGTCTTATTATTTCTGGCTGGGTACTCTGCTGACATAATCTAATGTTTTGTTTTTGTTGTAAAGCCTTTTTGAAATCGGACAGTGTGGTTAGATTAACGAGAGTCTTGTCTTTAAAATGGTGTAAAATAGTCATATGTTTGAGAAATTGAAGTAATAGCATTTCTAAGGTATTTCAATAACGCGCCTCAGGATTCCACTGGCTGTTACGTAGGTGGGACGATTTCGTCCCACCGACCCTAGAGAGGTTAAAGAACTGCATGAGGCAGCACTCCTGCCCTCCACACTTGCAATTTGTAAATGTGCAGCTCATACTAAACACACTGACCCTGTTTCCCTAGGAAATGTTGCTGCAGACTGTACAGCGAAAGCGTCTGCTGATTTCCCTACCTCCCATCTCCTTGTGATGTCATGCATGGACCCTGTCACCTCTCTTTTCCTTAATGTCTCTTTGCTACAACAGGGGGCTGATGCAGTGGAAAATAAACGTTGGCAACAAACATGAACGCGTGACCCCTCTGATGGTGTCTGGAAGGACACGACAGGCCTCCCTGTACTCCCTCCAGTGGCTTTTCCCTACCTTGCAATATTGTCACACAGTTTTGGACTATGAGTCAAAAGGGGGATGTGTAAATATGTTAATAGATATTGCATTTGGGTTTACTAATTTTGCTGCATTTTTTTTGTAAACAATGTTCTATTTGTGAAGAGCTGCACTCATTTCTATTCCAGTTCACCCCACACCAGAAATGCCTTTCAGTCACATTTTATCGAACTCTCTCCCTGTTAGGGTAAATACCTACAGGAAGGCCGATGAAGATGACCAACACGCCGGTGAAACAGGTCCAGTTTACCTTGACGGGTGTGGATGACCAGATGGTAAAGTATATGATAGACTTCAGAGTTTTGTTTAGTTCTATCTATACACAGGTACAAGCTTCCCTGCCCAAGCCAAAGGGAGGACAGCTGCAAAAGATCTCACCTGGCGACTGGATTGTGATGAAGGATCTGAGACGAAAGCACTGGCACTAACCTCGGTGGAGGGGACCATACCAAGTGCTGCTGACCACTCCAACTGCGGTCAGGATCGCTAAAAGGGACACCTGAATCCACGGATCCCATTGCCGGAAGGTGGTCAACCCTGAAGACGATCAGATCTGAGGTGATGGTACAATTCACACCTTTCATCCTGGGACTGCTGCTGCTCTGTTCAACAGGACAGAGTGATGTCAGCAGTTGGATGGTAGGGTTGAGAGGTAATGAACATTTTGACAATTCTCCAGCTCCCCCCCATGACCCTACCCTGAATTACTTTGATGAATTCATGTCTTTATTTGGAACAAAGTGCCTCAAACCAGTGGACAATGACATGCTGTTTGTGGACTGACACCTAAATCTGTGTCAGGGGTTTTTCCCCTGATGGTAATAAGACTTCCTGACTGTGAAACTTGCAAGATGTTTCATTCATCAATTGTTCCCCACCACTGTTTATAAGGCCAATGTCTATCACCCCATACTGTTTGTAAGGCCAATGCCTATCACCCCATACTGTTTATAAGGCCAATGCCTATCACCCCATACTGTTTCTAAGGCCAATGTCTATCACCCCATACTATTTGTAAGGCCAATGTCTATCACCCCATACTGTTTATAAGGCCAGTGCCTATCACCCCATACTGTTTATAAGGCCAATGTCTATCACCCCATACTGTTTATAAGGCCAATGTCTATCACCCCATACTGTTTATAAGGCCAATGTCTATCACCCCATACTGTTTGTAAGGCCAATGCCTATCACCCCATACTGTTTATAAGGCCAATGCCTATGACTGAGAGCTGTGCAAATACCAGAACTCCAAAAATGTGTGAACTAAACTGCAGACGACAAACGCCTATTTTCCATGAAGGATCATACTGCTTACCCCTATTTACCTGAAGGATCCTACTGCTTACCCCGATTTACCTGGGGGATCACACTGCTTACCTCTATTTGCCTGAAAGATCATACTGCTTACCCCTATTTACCTGGAGGACCATACTGCTTACCCCTATTTACCTGAAAGATCATACTGCTTATCCCTATTTACCTGAAGGAGCCTACTGCTTACCCCTATTTACCTGAAAGATCATACTGCTTACCCCTATTTACCTGAAGGATCCTACTGCTTATCCCTATTTGCCTGAAAGATCATACTGCTTACCCCTATTTACCTGGAGGACCATACTGCTTACCCTTATTTACCTGGTGGATCATACTAATTACCCCTATTTACCTGGTGGATCATACTAATTACCCCTATTTACCTGGGGGATCATACTGCTTACCCCTATTTACCTAGGGATCATACTGTTTACCCTTATTTACCTGGGGGATCATACTGCTTACCCCGATTTACCTGGGAGACCGTACTGCTTACCCCTATTTACCTGAAGGAACATACTGCTTACCCCTATTTACCTGAAGGAACCTACTGCTTACCCCTATTTACCTGAAGGACCCTACTGCTTACCCCTATTTACCTGAAGGACCCTACTGCTTACCCCTATTTACCTGGGGTATCGCACTGCTTACCCCTATTTACCTGTGGATCATACTATTTACACCTATTTACCTAGGGATCGTACTGCTTACCCCATTTACCTGTGGATCATACTATTTACACCTATTTACCTGGAGATCGTACTGCTTACCCCTATTTACCTGGGGGATCATACTGCTTACCCCTATTTACCTGGAGGACCATACTGCTTACCCTTATTTACCTGGAGGACCATACTGCTTACCCCTATATACCTGGGGGACCATACTGCTTACCCCTATTTACCTGGGAGACCGTACTGCTTACCCTTATTTACCTGGGGGACCATACTGCTTACCCCATTTACCTGAAGGATCCTACTGCTTACCCTTATTTACCTGATGGATCTACTGCTTACCCCTAATTACCTGGGGATTATTCTGCTTACCCCTATTTACCTGAGGATCATACTGCTTACCCCTATTTACTTGGGGACCATACTGCTTACCCCTTTTTACCTGGGGTACCATACTGCTTACCCCTATCTACCTGGGGGATCATACTGCTTACCCCTATTTACCTGGGGGACCAAAACATGAGGACCGAACCAAGACGCCCCGTGATTTGACCAAAAATGTCATTACCCACTACTAGTTTTTTCATAAGATGCCATTCTACTCTGAGGAGGAGAAGAACACACAGGAATAAGTGGTACTGTGTCTTGTTTAAGTATTTACCAGTAGGGTTAATGGAATAAGGGTTAAGCACACTGTGGTTTCCTGGGACTTCTCTTTTCGTTTGAGTTTAAGATTTTAGTATAAATACCTCCTTTTTGATAGATGTGTAAACGTTACAAATACTGTGTCTCTTTCTCTTTACAGTATCTCACACTCATCATACATGTTTGACCTGTTGCATGCTTGGAAATGCGCCTGTTGTAGTCAGAGGTTTGCTCTCACAAGGTCGGCTCAGTGGGAGTGGAATATTGGCTGAACGCCCAGTCTCTGTGGTTGCCAGGTGCTCTCTCCTAAGCAGCCAGAGCCGGAGAAAACGCTTGCTGAGAAAAGATGCACTTGCTGTGTTATATCTTTTTTATACCTAATCATTAGCAGAAACTGGCAAGTTAGAACTTCATATGATGTGTGAATGGTTGAAGACTTACATGGAATAATTGGTGGAATACAGGGTATGATGCCTTTAGATGCTTGCTACATTTAACATTTATACAATTATTGTTAAGGAATTAACAAAAGGGAGGAGTGTAATGGGAACATTTTAATTGTATGTGTCTACATAACTGAGTATGTAACTAACCTTGTGAAACTGTCCCATTATCATCTCCTGTTCTTGGGAGAATAATCCTGTGTTGCAAACCAGCTGCACCTGTGTCCTTGTATTCTGCCCAAGAACAGAAACTAGAAAGATATGTGCTTATCACCCAATGCTTCGGAATTCAGACTGTCTGCACTACGCTGCACTAAATACATGTGTATTTAATTACTTTGTCAAATTAATGGTTACATTATACAAGGCATACAGTTTAAGTTACAAAGCATTATCAAGCATTACAAAGAATTGTTCAAAGCATGATCAGAGAGGAAGAGAAAGAAATCATAGCCAGGAAGGCCATGCCCCAAGAGTTCTTGGGGTGGAGAGAGAAAGAAAGACTGTATCGCAGCAGGTCAGGAACAAAATAGAGAGAATGAACCTAAGACCCTTTTATAAGCATATGAGTTTTTGGATTAAAAATCTGGTGTATTGACCAATACGCATGAGTTAACTTCCAATCAGATTTGCTTTATCTTGGCCAGGTCGCAGTTGTAAATGAGAACTTGTTCTCAACCGCCTACCTGGTTAAATAAAGGTGAAATAAAAAATAAAAAAGATATCAGACCTACAGGATTTAAAGACAACAGAACCTCTGTATCGCAGAAGTGTGATAGAATGGGGGTCAGTGAGATAATGCAGCGCTCCTAAGACAACACAAAGAAATTCTTGCATACAGTTGATAAGAGTATCTTTGGGGGCAGGGCCGCCCTACACCACCTACAACACCGTCACCATGAGTGAAGTGGAATGTAATGGAGAGTGTCAGTGTCAATTTGGTTCTCATACTCCTCTCCCCTTCATCTGCTGTAATTTGAATTATCCCTGTCCAAACAGCCTGCAGTACGTAGGATAACTCCCTGACACGCCAGACAGAAAGCTCAACATTCATTTATCCGCACAAAGGGAGTCCTGTCCAGCTGGACAAGTATACTTTTCTTCAATTGACAGTCTTTGCAGTTAAGATTGTATTTATTATTTCCTCTTTTCTTTCAATTTTCTCTCTATCTCTTGCTCTCTCTAACCATCATCATCCTGCATGCGCTCTGTCTGGGAGAGTTTATAGAGTGGCTTCTGGAGAGGTGTCGGTATTCCATCGGCGGATTAGGAACTCGACTGTGTAATTACACGAGGAGAGAGTGTGTGTGAGAGAGAGAGAGAGAGAGAGAGAGAGAGTGTGAGAGAGAGGCAGAGAGAGACAGAGAGTGTGCGTGTGTGTGGCAGAGGCTGGTGATGATAATGTGGCATACCGGATGTGCATCAATGCCTGTGTGTGTGTGTGTGTGTGTGTGTGTGTGTGTGTGTGTGTGTGTGTGTGTGTGTGTGTGGTACACGTGAGAGCTGAGGGAGAGTGTCAGGTTCACACTGTCACCACACAGGGCCTCATTAGTGGCAGAAGCAGTGGATCTCCTTTAGTCATTATTTATTTTGAAAGCAGATGTTGAGGAGCCCCAGTGTATTTTTGACTGCTGCCGCTGGGATGAATGGGGCAGACGTACTAAGAGCACTCGGAGAGAAACTACAGTAGCAGTTCTCCTGCAGTCTGTCTCTCGTAAAATCCCATTTAGAGTAATGAGTTTGTTCTGAAATATTTAGCAGCTAGTCCCCCGGCTGGCATTTTAAAGCCACTTATAACATGTCAAGTTAAACACTGTTTTAAACAGGACACCTAACATCCCCTTTTAACAAAACATAATAAATTAAATAGGTACACATATTTACATTTTTACAAAGGTTTCCGAGAGTGATTTAACGTGTTCTCAGACGCAAGCTATGAAGACACTATTACTGTACCTTACTAGGCCTCCACATACTAGGAAATATCCCCTTTAGAATCTACTGTATACAGAGAGGAAGAGGTGAAGCGAGAGGGCCCACCTGCGTCCAAATATGTCCACCCAGGAATACAGCGATAAGCAGACCGATAAGCAGACCTGCCTTTGGGACAACGACTCCCATTGTTAGGGCAGAGACAAGACCATATCGTCATTATATACAGTATCTCTGATGTATCCGACATGCTCTTCATGGTCCTACTGTAGGGGAAGGGGGCGCACCAGATTGGTTGCCCATTCATGCCCAGAGTGGAGGCGCCAAGTTTGGCGAAGGGGTATAGTTTCTCCTTGTTTGCTATTTGAGAATATAAAGAGCTCTGTATTACTTTCAGTTGATGGATTATATGGGTACATGCTATTTTGTTCTATACTGATAATTTAGCCAACGAATGCCATTCCACTGATTAAGAGTGTAACACTGTATTATGTAATGTTGTAGTATTTTAGAGTTGTGAGTTGGTGTGACCCAATCCAGGTACTAGCCTATTCATGCCAGTCTTGGGGTCATAATACTCCTTATAGCGTGCTCTAAAATATAGTATGTCTAGATTCTGAAATACACATTTTCACATGAATTTGTTCAACATTAAGCATATTAATACGAATATCTCAAAAGTTCCCTTTTTGATATGGCAGTTTTTTCAATATGTTGTTTCATATACACTGTATTGAATAAGCACAGGTGTTTTCAGTGGACTCCCTGGTACTTCTAGAGTTACAGTACATTTTATGCAGGGGGGTCGGATCCTCTTATTCCTCTGTCAATTCAAATTTACTTCACCTGGCTAATCAAAACCGCCCAGATTACTATTAAAGGAAATGCCTGAGAATAACCTCTGCGGTCACTAGAAAGGCATGGGTGCATTTGTATGCCAAAGAGAAGACAATTGTTGAAGTAAAAGTTTATTGATTAAAACAGAAACATTGGTGCTGTGGCCCCTTCAAAAATTCATAAGATACATTATCAAGAGGTTTGGATTTGATTTCCAAATTTCCTCTCTGGTCCATTGGTACCTGGGCTTAACATTTGTGCATCCTGCTGTAAAAAGCTTCCTGAAACCGAAGACAATGTGTCACCCAGGCCAGGTAAGTCATCTCCACCGCTGAAGCACCAGCTGCACATTCACCACGCCATGAAGAGAACATGAGGAGCTTGAAAACTTCAATAAATGTCTGTCTTTTATTGGGTCATTTCTGATACATAAAACATATTTGAAAATGTCAGAAAAGTACAGAAAGAAAGTTGAGCAAAATCCAAAATACAACGAGGAAGAAAATGAATCACCTGTCACCATTTGACATGGGAAAAAGAAAGTGTTATTGAAATGATTGCCCAGTTGAAGCAAAAATGTAGCAACCTGCCTGTATATCCACCATTACATGTAGGTTACAATACAACATGCTTTTTGCGAGTCGTTCTTAAAGTGCTACGTTTTTTCCATTGACAGACATGTTAACTGTAATGTGGATGCAAGACACAAGGTAAACACTGGGTTTACACAAACTAGAGTAGTTCATTAGCGTACCTTATGTTGTGGATGAGTAAATTCAGTTGTGGTTTTCAAAGCCGCTGGAATGTAATGTAGACAAAATGCTGATACAAATACTTCAATATTCCATTTTGCTTCCTGGTATTGACACCATAATATTGTAGACATCCATTCAGCTCCTGAGTGGCGTAGTGGACTAAGGCACTGCATCTCAGTGCTTGAGGTGTCACTACAGACACCCTGGTTCTATTCCAGGCTGTATCCCAACCGGCTGTGATTGGGAGTCCCATAGGGCGGCGCACAATTGGCCCAGTGTCGTCCGGGTTTGGCTGGTGTAGGCCGTCATTTTAAATAAGAATGTGTCTGTAACAGACTTGCCTGGTTAAATTGTTCAAATTCCATTGCAAAGGTATGTCACCTTTCTCCCTTCCTAAATAAAGGTTAGTCATTCTAGTTCCATCCATGATAGTCCTTTATAACTCAGTTGGTAGAGCATGGCGCTTGTAACACCAGGGCAGTGGGTTTGATTCCCAGGACCACCCTTACATAAAATGTATGCACGCATGACTGTAAGTCTCTTTGGTTAAAAGTATCTGCTAAATGGCATATATTATGATGTAAAAGCGACTAAAAGCGTTTTTTTGTCACTATAACCCAAGAGACTAACTAGTGTTACTGTATGTAGACCTAACCCACATTGGAAACAGGTGTGTTGGTTATCATAATCAGCCCACTACTATAAAAAGCTATCTATTAAAGGGGCAATCTGGGATTCAAACAACTATAAAGTTTTCACCCGCCACTTTTTTGGGGTGAAAAGCTGAGTGATTGGTCTTTTTGTCTTTTTTTGGTGCGGTCCGGACCGGCCTTGATCAAACCAATCATAGACATCCACAGTCCGGACTGGCCTATATTTGGCCCAAAAATACACGTTCAGATTTGGTCCGGACCGGCCTTGATTTAGCCCAAACATAGATGTCTATAAATGGTTCAGATTTGGTCCGGTCCGGAGCATGTTTCACATGTTTGGACAGCACAGTACAGTACAGCACAGCGGAGTACAGTACATTGCAGTACACAGTACAGTAAAGTATAGTGTATTTTACCCTACTTTACTCTAATGTCCTCTACTGAACTAAACTGTACTGCACTTTACTGAATTGAACTATACTGTACAGTAATGTACTGAATAAAACTTGTGTCCTGTACCATACCGTACTGTACTCTTCTGTGCACTGTTGTGATAAACTGTGCTGTACTGTTCAAACTTGTGTAACATATCATAGAAGTCTATGATTCGTTCAGATTTGCATCTGGTATGCACCGACCAAAAGTGTACAGTTTTGGGGGTGGAGCTCATTAGAATAATACCAGCATGCTTTGCAAATATTAGTTTTTACATTTGGTCATTCAGCAGACACTCTTATCCAGAGGTACTTAGTATTTTTGCTTACTGGGAGTTGTTTAGAAAACATTCATAGGTTGCGAGCGTATCCGTAGCCTCTCTAGGGTAGGGGGCAGTATTTTCACATCCGGATAAAAAACGTACCCGATTTAATCTGGTTATTACTACTGCCCAGAAACTAGAATATGCATATAATTGTTTGATTTGGATAGACAACACCCTAAAGTTTCTAAAACTGTTTGAATGGTGTCTGTGAGTATAACAGAACTCATATGCAGGCCAAAACCTGTGAAGATTCTGTACAGGAAGTGCCCTCTCTGACCATTTCTTGGCCTTCTACACCCTCTTTATCGAAAACAGAGGATCTCTGCTGTAACGTGACACTTCCTAAGGCTCCCATAGGCTCTCAGAAGGCACCAGAACATTGAATGATGACTTTGCAGCCCCTGGCTGAAAAACAGTAGCGCATTTGGATAGTGGTCGATCTGAGAACAATGAGACGTGTGTGCGCATGCACGTGAAGAGTCCATTTTACATTTTCAGTCTTTGAACGAAAAAGACGTCTCCCGGTCGGAATATTATCGCTATTTTACGAGAAAAATCGCATAAAAATTGATTTGAAACAGCGTTTGACATGATTCGAAGTACGGTAATGGAATATTTTGAATTTTTTTGTCACAATACGTGTCCGCGCGTCACCGTTCGGATAGTGTCTTGAACGCAAGAACAAAACAGAGGATATTTGAACATAACTATGAATTATTTTGAACCAAAACAACATTTGTGGATGAAGTAGAAGTCCTGGGAGTGCATTCTGACGAAGAACAGCAAAGGTAATCCAATTTTTCTTATAGTAATTCTGAGTTTAGTGAACGCCAAACTTGGTGGGTGTCAAATTAGCTAGCCCGTGATGGCGAGCTATCTACTCAGAATATTGCAAAATGTGCTTTTGCCGAAAGCTATTTTAAAATCTGACACCGCGATTGCATAAAGGAGTTCTGTATCTATAATTCTTAAAATAATTGTTATGTTTTTTGTGAACGTTTATCGTGAGTAATTTATTAAATTCCCCGGAAGTTTTTGGTATGTTTGCTAGTTCTGAACGTCACATGCTAATGTAAAAAGCTGGTTTTTGATATAAATATGAACTTGATTGAACAAAACATGCATGTATTGTATAACATAATGTCCTAGGAGTGTCATCTGATGAAGATCATCAAAGGTTAGTGCTGCATTTAGCTGTGGTTTTGGTTTTTGTGACATTATATGCTAGCTTGAAAAATGGGTGTGTGATTATTTCTGGCTGGGTACTCTGCTGACATAATCTAATGTTTTGCTTTCGTTGTAAAGCCTTTTTGAAATCGGACAATGTGGTTATATTAACGAGAGTCTTGTCTTTAAAATGGTGTAAAATAGTCATATGTTTGAGAAATTGAAGTAATAGCATTTCTAAGGTATTTGAATATCGCGACACTCAATTCCACTGGCTGTTGACTAGGTGGGACGATTTCGTCCCACATACCCTAGAGAGGTTAACACACAGGTCTCTTAATCTCTTAATGAATTGCTCATTTGGTCAATACAGAATAGTATGCAATTTTCACTGGCTTGCTCACGCTCTCCCAAGCCGTCCATAGGAGGGGTGCATCACAGCGTGCCAGGCTCTTTTCTCTATATTCGCCTTGAGTGGGTTGACTCACTGATGTGATCTTCCTGTTCAGTTTTGCGCCCTCTCGTTTGGTAGCGGCTGTGCTTTGTGGGGTTATATCCTGCTTGGTTGGCCCTGTCTGGGGGTAACTTTTTACTCCACACACAGAGATGCACATACATCACTGGGGCCAAGCTTCTTCCATCCAGGCCCTCTATACCAGGAGGTGTCAGAGGAAGGCCCTAACAACTGTCAAAGACTCCAGACACCCAAGGCATAGACTGTTCTCTCTGCTACCACATGGCAAGCGGTACCGATGAAGTCTGGAACCAACAGGACCCTGAGCAGCTTCTACCCCTAAGACATACGACTGCTAAATAGTTAACCAAATAGCTACCTGGACAATCTGCATTCACCCTTTTTGCACAAACTTTTTTGACTCACCACATATGCTGCTGCTACTGTTTACCATCTGTCACTTTATTCCGAGTTATACGTATGTACATACAGTGCATTCAGTAAGTATTCAGACCCCTTGAATTTTTCCACATTTTGTTACATTACAGCCTTATTCTAAAACATATTAAAATATAATACCCAAAATATCCCATAATGACAAAGCAAAACTTTTTTTTCAACATAAAAAAAGTAAATACCTTATTTACCTGAATATTCAGACCCTTTGCTATGAGACTCGAAATGGAGCTCAGGTACATCCTGTTTTCATTGATCATCCTTGAGATGTTACTACAACTTGAATGGAGTCCACCTGTGTTAAATTTAATTGATTGAACATGATTTGGAAAGGCACACACCTGTCTATAGAAGGTCCCATAGTTGACAGTGCATGTCCGAGCGAAAACCAGGCCATGAGGTCGAAGGAATTGTCCGTAGAGCTCCAAGACAGGATTGTGTTGAGGCACAGATCGGTGGAAGGGTAGCAAAACATTTCTGCAGCATTAAAGGTGCTCAAGAACACAATGGCCTCCATCATGCTTTTTATTAATGTTGTATTTGACCTCCTTTTTCTTCCAATTTCAATTACGATGTCTCATCGCTGCAACTTGCAAAACGGGCTCGGGAGAGGCGAAGGTCGAGTCTTGCGTCCTCCGAAACATGATCCGCCAAACCGCGCTCCTTAACACCCACCTGCTTAAACCGGAAGCCAGCTGCAGCAATGTGTTAGAGGAAACACTGTTCAACTGACGACCGAAGTCTCACTGCAGGCGCCCTGCCCACCACAAGGAGGCCTCCATCATCCTTATAAATTCAAGAACTTTGGAACCACCAAGATTCTTCCTCAAGCTGGCCCCCCGGCCAAACTGAGCAATCGGGGGAGAACGGCCATGGTCAGGGAGGTGACCAAGAACCCGATAGTCATTCTGACAGAGCTCCAGAGTTCCTCTGTGAAGATGGGAGAACCTTCCAGAAGGACAGTCATCTCTGCAGAATTCCACCAAACAGGCCTTTAGAGTAGAGTGGCCAGACAGAAGCCACTCCTCAGTAAAAGGCACATGACAGCCTGCTTGGAGTTTACCGAAAGGCACCTAAAGGACTCTCAGACGAAGAGAAACAAGATTCTCTTGTCTGATGAATTCAAAATTGAACTCTTTGGCCTGAATGCCAAGTGTCACGTCTAGAGGAAACCTGGCACCATCCCTATGGTGAAGCATGATGTTGGTACTGTAGCATCATGCAGTGGGGATGTTTTTCAGCGGCAGGGACTGGGATACTAGTCAGCATCGACGGAAAGATGAATGGAGCAAAGTACAACGATATCCTTGAAAATGAAAACCAGCTCCAGAGTGCTCAGGAACTCAGACTGGGGCAAAGGTTCACCTTCAATGGCCAGGCTATGAGGCAGCCATTGTGAGAGCTGGATGGCAAGACAGTTCATTGAGAGAAAGATTAACAGTGGGAGATTAGACCTTAAATGGTTTCTGATGTTGGAATGCATTTTTTACTCTCATTTTATCCTTGCCTTCAATTGTCTCTTTATTTAGTTACTCCAGTCTCAGGGGCACACAATGTGCTGCAATGTTCATATCCCTTTATCTCCACCACAATGCATGAGGGTTAAAGCAAAACGGTCACGAGTTGCCGTTATAGAGTTGTATTGTAGAGTAAGCACAAAATTCTTGACGTCTTGGTATCCATTGTTCTATTTACTATATACTTGGCCGACCACATAGGCTATTTTCAATGCCGCCAAAACATTTGGCTTTATGTTGCATGTTTGTAAACCTAGAAGATTTGTTGATCACCACCAATCCAATTGGCCTATTCATCTCCCCTCTTCTCACCTGTAACTCTACCCTAGGTCGTTGCTGTAACTGAGAATTTGTTGTCAGTCAACTTACCTGGTAAAATAAGGGTAAAATAAAAAAATAAAGATCCCTGGCCAGTGAGTATTTCGTGGCATCCTGTGCAGGATGAATTGGTATTTGGTATTTTATTAGAATCCCCATTAGCTGTTGCAAAAGCAGCAGCTACACTTCCTGGGGTCCACACAAAACATGAGACATGACATAATAAAGAACATTAATAGACAAGAAAAGCTCAAGGACAGAACAACACATTTTTTTAAATACATAATGATGAGCATAAGTAAGCATTACACATTCTCTGGGTTTTCCTTTAGCGCAGGCTAATCAGCCAGTTACAGACACATTTTCAGCCAGCTACTTTTTTCCACTTCATACTAACTAGGCTACTTTTCATTTAGCATTTCAATTCGCTAGTCCGTCGAGCCCTCTCCCGCTAGAATGAACGATATGTATCTTTTAGAGATCTATTGATAGGATAGGCGCATGTCAATCCCAAAGTGAGCGCTGACAGGGAAACGCAGTTAGCTGTCTGACTCGCCTCCCGGTACAAAGTGGTTGGTTGACGTCAAATTTCTTTACACAGAGTAGGGAGAGAGCATGATGCTCATGATTTTGCACGTCCAATGTAATGTAAGTGGCAACGATGAGTCGAAATCCATTTAGCCAAATTATTGTTCTCTGACACATTCATTTATTTTCTTTCACGTTTTTCATAGCATAGTAGGCTATTTACTGTGCTTTGATTGACAACTGAACAGTGTTGACTGTTATAGAAGGTGTCAATCTGACTGAAGGAAGTATCTTATATCCCCTGGCCATCCATAAATCATACAAAGTGGTTATACAGCGCCCTCCATAAGTATTAGGACAGTGAAGCATTTGTTCTTGTTTTGCCTCTCTACTCTAAAAGATTGAACTTTAATTCAAACAATGACTATGAACTGCAGATTGTTTAGAAATTAAATAACCTTTTGTACATAGTGCCCTCATTTTAGGGGAGCAAAAGTATTGTGACAAATTCACTTATATGTGTATTAAAGTGGTCAGAAAATAAGTATTTGGTCCCATAAAACGCAATGACTACATCAAGCTTGTGACTCTACACATTTGTTGGATGCATTTGCAGTTTGTTTTGGTTGTGTAACTAACGTATTCTGTCATTTTGGAGTCCCTTTTATTGTAAATAAGAATAGAATGTTTCTACACACTACCATATTAACGTGGATGCTACCATGATTACGCATAATACTGAATAAGGATGAGTGAGAAAGTGTTACAGATGCACAAATATCATACCCCCAAGACATGCTACTGTAACCTCACCGTTACAATAACAGGGGAGCTCTATCTCTCATGCATAAATCTTGCAGCTGTGATTGGAAGGGGTGCGTACTGGCGGCAGAGAAGTCAGACGCAGGAGAGCAAAAACTGTGTTTCCAACGGCGCAGTTTAATAATAAAAATCCACCGGAAAACAGAACAATAAATAAATGGGTACAAAACCCGACGCACACCGGACATAACGTGCACAAGTACTTACAATAAATAATTCCGGACAAGGACATGGGGGGAAAAGATGGTTAAATACACAACATGTAATGAATGGAATTGGAACGAGATGTGTGGAAGACAAGACAAAACAAATGGAAAATGAAAGGTGGATCGGCGATGGCTAGAAGACTGGTGACGTCGACCGCCGAACGTCGCCCGAACCAGGAGAGGGACCGACTTCGGAGGAAGTCGTGACAGTACCCCCCCTTGACGCGTGGCTCCAGCAGCGCGTCGACACCGGCCTCGAGGACTACCCGGAGGGCGAGGTGCAGGGCGATCCGGACGAAGACGGTGGTACTCCTGCAGCATTAAAGGGTCCAACACGTCCTCGACCGGAACCCAGCACCTCTCCTCCGGACCATACCCCTCAAACTCCACGAGATACTGAAGGCCCCTCGCCCGACGCCTCGAATCCAGTATGGAGCGAACGGAGTACGCCGGGGCCCCCTCGATGTCCAGAGGGGACGGAGGAACCTCCCGCACCTCAGACTCCTGGAGCGGGCCAGCCACCACCGGCCTGAGGAGAGACACATGGAACGAGGGGTTAATACGGTAATCGGGGGGAAGCTGTAACCTATAACAAACCTAGTTCACTCTCCTCAGGACTTTAAATGGCCCCACAAACCGCGGACCCAGCTTCCGGCAGGGCAGGCCGAGGGGCAGGTTTCAGGTCGAGAGCCAGACCCGGTCCTCACTGCGGTGGTGGTCTGCGTTCTCCTTTTGGTGCAGCACGGCCCGCTGAAGGGGGACACGGACAGCTTCCCATGTCTCCTCCGCGCGCCTAAACCAGTCGTCCACCGCAGGAGCCTTGGTCTGACCCTGATGCCAAGGCGCCAGATCCGGCTGGTACTCCAGTACACACTGGAAGTGAGAGAGGTTAGTGGAGGAGTAGCGAAGCGAGTTCTGTGCCATCTCGGCCCAGGGCACGAACGCTGCCCACTCCCCGGCCGGTCCTGGCAATAGGACCGCAGAAACCTGCCCACATCCTGGTTTACTCTCTCCACCTGCCCATTACTCTTAGGGTGAAACCCTGAAGTAAGGCTGATCGAGACCCCCAGACTTTACATGAACGCCTTCCATACCCTAGATGCCTTCCATACCCTAGACGCCTTCCATACCCTAGACCCCGATCAGACACTGTATCCTCAGGCACCCCGTAGTGCCGGAAGACGTGCGTAAACAAGGCCTCCACAGTCTGTAGGGCCGTAGGGAGACCGGGCAGAGGAAGGAGACGACATGACTTCGAAAACCGATCCACAACAACCAGGATCGCAGTGTTACCCTGTGAGGGGGGAGATCGGTTAGAAAATCCACCGACAGGTGCGACCAAGGCCGTTGTGGAACGGGTAAGGTGTGTAGCTTCCCTCTGGGCAGGTGCCTAGGAGCCTTACACTGAGCGCACACCGAACAGGAGGAAACATAAACCCTCACGTCCTTAGCCAAGGTAGGCCACCAGTACATCCTGCTTAAACAGCGCACTGTCCGACCGATCCACCAGTACCTCCTGCTCAAACAGCGCACTGTCCGACCGATCTCAGGATGACCAGAGGAGGGTGACGTGTGGGCCCAATAGATCAACCGGTCACGAACAGCAGATGGGACGTACAGACGCCCAGCGGGACACTGGACGGGAGCGGGCTCTGCACGTAACGCCTGCTCAATGTCCGCGTCTAGCTCACATACTACCGGCTCCACCAGGCAGGAGGCGGGGAGTATGGGAGTGGGATCCATGGGCAGCTCCTCTGTGTCATACAGCCGGTCATACAGACGTTCTGGAACCCTGGCCTGTAGGAAAGGGTAAACACAAAACGGGTGAAAAATATGGCCCACCTTGCCTGGCGAGGGTTCAATCTCCTCGCTGCCTGGATGTACTCCAGATTGCAGTGGTCAGTCCAGATGAGGAAAGGGTGTTTAGCCCCCTCAAGCCAATGTCTCCACGCCTTCAGAGCCTTGACGACAGCCAACAGCTCCCGGTCCCCCACATCATAGTTTCGCTCCGCCGGGCCGAGCTTCTTCGAGAAGAAGGCACAGGGGCAGAGCTTCGGTGGTGTACCCGAGCGCTGAGAGAGCACAACTCCTATCCCAGCTTCGGACGCATCCACCTCCACTATGAACGCCAAAGAGGGATCTGGATGGACCAGCACGGGAGCCGAGGTAAACAGAGCCATCAGGTGACCAAAAGCCCTGTCCGCCTCAGCCGACCACTGCAAACGCACCGGGCCCCCCTTCAGCAGTGAGGTAATGGGAGCTGCTACCTGACCAAAACCCCAGATAAATCTCCGGTAGTAGTTGGCAAACTCTAAAAACCGTTGCACCTCCTTTACCATGGTGGGAGTCGGCCAATTACGCACGGCTGAAATGCGGTCACTCTCCATCTCCACCCCTGAGGTGGAAATGCGGTACCCTAGGAAGGAGACGGACTGTTGGAAGAACAGGCACTTCTCAGTCTTGACGTACAGATCATGCTCCAACAGTCGACCAAACACCTTGCGCACCAGGGACACATGCTCGGCGCGTGTAGTGGAGTATATCAGAATGTCATCAATATACACCACTACACCCTGCCCGTGCAGGTCCCTGAAAATCTCGTCTACAATGGCCTGGAAGACTGAACCCGTACGGCATGACAAGGTACTCATTGTGCCCTGAGGTGGTACTGAAAGCCATCTTCCACTCGTCTCCCTCCTGGATACGCAGCAGGTTGTAAGCGCTCCTGAGATTTAGTTTGGTGAAGAAGCGCGCCCCGTACATTGACTCAATCGCTGTGGCTATGAGCAGTAGTGGGTAACTATACCTCACAGTGATCTGGTTCAGACCCCCGATAGTCAATACACAGGCGCAGACCTCCCTCCTTCTTCTTTACAAAAAATAAACTTGAGGAGGCGTAATAAGGAAAGAAAAGCATTGTGATTCTAAATTCTATAAAGTTAGTTTGGGTGAGGTGTAAAAATGATTGTTGTCCATCAATAATGAGAAACCACCTGGTATTGAAAACTTAGATGGAAAGCTACTGAGGATGGTAGCTGACTATGTTGCCGTTTCTATTTGTTATATTTTTTTTATCGGAGTCTGGAGGTAAAGCACCATTTACTAGTTCTAACAGCCGACCAATCAGCTTGCTGGCGAGTCTTTGCAAACATTTGGAAAAAAATTTGTTTGACCAGATACAAAGCTGGTCAGACACTTTTGGTTCCAAGTCTGGAAGGTATAGTATATTTGGTTTCCCAGTCCTGGCTGTTCTGTCCCAGGTGTAGTACTGGTGTAGCAACAGTACAGTGTATTGGAGGTCTGGTGCAGACAGGACAGTTATTTTGCTGTGATCAAATTCTCTAGCTGCTGTTCTCACAGTTGGGCTTCTCACTCACAGCTGCTAACTCTGTGTCTTTATCCTCCTGTCTAACACATTGCAACACAAACAATCCCCCTCCTACACGTATACAGAGGCAGAGTCCCTTATTTTCTCTCTCCCTTTCCCTGCATCTTATTGTGTGTGTCCTGACAGGTGTCCTTCTACCTGCCTGCCCTGGGGAGGCTGTGTGTGGTCAGGGCAGGTGGCTCCAGAGGCCCCCAGGCAGACAGCAGGGGCCCTCGGTCTGGGACCGAACCCACCCCCTGTTGTTGGAGCACCCCGGGGACCGCGACAGGCTGAGTCTGTCTGTTTCTGCCCCCCTGAAGAACACAGACTATCCCAGACAGGCTACACAGAGGCCAGCCAACCAACCTCCCTGAGTGCAGCGGAGGGGAGAGAAGAGTGGAAGGAAGAGTGAGAAAAGAGATCTGATGAAATGAGGGAAGGTGGGAGAACACATGGAGTGGGAATAGGAGGGGGAGGAGGGCAGGAGAGTAGGAGAAGAGAGGACGAGAGGTCAGAGCAAGTGTGGAGAAGAGGAGGCGTCAGTAGACATGCCTAGTCACATGGCTGTGTATCAGAGCTGACAGGAGAGGTGCACAGAGCAGGTTAGAGAACCACAGCTACTGCTTATCTGGATAGCAAACAGACAGACAGACGGCTCCCCTCTCTCCCCCTTCACATCCACTCCATGCCCCATACCAGGCAGCTGCCGCTGTTCAACACCCCGTTGTTGGCACAGACGGGCAGGCAGGACGAGGTTCATCTCAGGGCTAGCGGTTCACTCACTGACCAGCCTCGGCCTCTCTCCCCTCAGACTTTATTCACCAACATTCACCTATTCAATAGCTATCAGCTCTGACAGCTGATAGCTACTTTATTGAGGATAAGTTTACTTACTATGCCTGTGACATGTGGTTGTCCCACCTAGCTATCTGAAGATGAATGCAATAACTGTAAGTCCCTCTGGATAACTGCTAAATGACTAAATGATCATTTCTCTCTATCTCTCTCCCTCTTTCGCTCGCTCTTTCTCTCTTTCTCTCTCTCTCTCTCTCCTCTCCTCTCTCTCTCTCTCTGCAAAGGTCCAGACAAAGGCTGGCGGGAGGCTCTCCATAATTGAAGCCCTGTTTCCTCCTGCTGGCTTAATCAAGCAGAACTTATTGCTATTCTGTTTGTCATTGTCCTCTCTCTTTGTCACTCTCTCTCTCCCTCCCTCTCTCTGTCTGTCTTTTGCTCCCATACACATGTTACTGTACCACAGCACAGTGAATCACTGCATCCCTTTAAATGAAGATCTCTCCTTTGATATCTAGAATTGAGTAACAAAACATTTTAGTTTAGGCTGATTTTAAAGGCATTAAACAGCAATGTCGATTGTGGAGTTGATCTGATGTGTTTGCTGCCATTTTAAATCCTGAGAATACTTTATTCCACCCTGTGGGGTGGAAATGATACAGGTGAGAGCTTGCTGTCTGTGTGTGTCCGTGCGTCTCTGCGTGTGTGTGTGTGTGTGTGTGTGTGTGTGCACGCGCGTGTGTGTGTGTGTGTATTGAATGTTGGTGTATGTCTTAGTGTACACTGCTCCAGGGCTTGCAGTGATCTTGCAGCCAGAATGACAGAATGATGATCCCTTACACTATTACCCATCATAGGGGAATGAGAAAAACCAGGTCCACTCGCCAAGTCAAGTTTATTGTCATTCTCCCCATGTGGACTGGGGACTACCGGGTGGGATGAGATAAAACGTGGCACTTTTCCTCTTATCAGACACACTATCCTTATGCGGACCAAAAAACGGATTCCCATTCAAAATCCTATTTACCCTAACCCTAAACCCTAAGCTTAAAATAGCCATTGTCCTTGTGGGGGCCGGCGAAATGTCCCCTATTTTCATTGTTTCAATATCCTTATGAGGACTTCTGGTCCCAACATGGATATTAAAACCAAACACACACACACACACCATCTTGCCAGACTTGTCCCTGCTAATAATAAGCTTTTTTTTCCTATTGTGTTATTGACTGTACATTTGTTTATTCCATGTGTAACTGTGTTGTTGTTTTTGTCGCAATGCTTTGCTTTATCTTGGCCAGGTCGCAGTTGTAAATGAGAACTTGTTCTCAACTGGCCTACCTGGTTAAATAAATCAAATAAAACAAATAATAAGCTACGTGACAGGACGTGTGTTCCTCCCGCACTGCTAGGAGATTCAGCATGGGTTCTGAACAACCCAATTACCAGGGAAACAAGCAGTCTTCCTCTTCCCTGTTCCCCACACATCAGGCAGCCAGCAGCCAGCAGCTCTGCTCCCAGCTCTGCTCCCAGACTCCTGACAGCCATACAGCTATTAGCACTACGCAGCTTTGAAGAGCCCGCTTTCACCTTCACCAGTTCTTTCTTTCTTTATTTCTCATAATCTGCTTTTCTCCCCATTGAATTTACTCTGTTGCTGTTTTACTCACTAAGTGGAGTGGAAAACTGAGACGGAAAAAGGACGTGTGATGCCTGCGAAACCAGTGAGCGAGGTAGACGGTGGTAGTTTGATCAAGAGTGGCACTACCTAGATGGGACTATGTAGTAAAAACATAGCTACAGCCAGGTCATTAATACTGTATGAAACATTGAATTGAATTCAGATGATTATCATACTACCTACCCAGCTCCTGCCTAGGCGCCTACAATAACTCTCGGGATCCTTTTTGTCAGTGCCACTGAATTGGGTTGTGACCTTCATCTTGGTTCACCGTCCAGTGAGGGAAAAACAGAGAAGACAAGTAACACACTGACTGCACTGTATTTGAGAGTATGGGCCTTACTATGTGACAGTACACAAGGCCTTCCGATGGTTTGAGAGTGATGTCCATTAAAAGACTGAGCTGAGAGTATCTTTCAATGAGGCACAGCACAGTGGCCCCTACACAATGCTGCCACTACTCTATTACTCAGAGGATGTTCCACAAGCTCTTCCTTCTCATTGCTTTGTGTGTGTGTGTGTTTGTCTATCTAATTTCCTCTTTATGGACATTCATTGTGGGAGTATTAAATAGTTTGAAGAGATGCCGGTCATCAGATGGCCATGATGATTATGTTTGATGTTATCAGAGGTGACCCCTGACCCAGACTCCTGTCTCCACCCAGAATGCCCAGCAGTCTGGTCGGGGGAAGGAGAACATCCCCAGAGGTCCAAACCGAGTCAACGCAGGTTTCTAAAAAATTAAATAAGCACACGGATGAGAGAGAAACGCAGAGATAATGGGAAAAGACAACACATGGTGCGCATTGAACGTCAGATCTCCAGTTAAAAAATATTAAACACAGCAATTAGGGCCGCCCTGTGAAAATGACTGACTGTGTGCGGAACTTCCTTAAATTAGGGGTTTGGCACTCTGTGCTCATATCCCCCCAGAAATGCTCTGCGCCGGAGACAGGGTGGGGAGGTGGAGAGGAGGGCAGGCACACAGACACACGCACACACACACACACACAGATTTCATCTTGCTTTCCTATGAGCTATTTTTCTGTGCTGCATATCTTCAGCATCCACGACCACTTGGATCTCCCTTCTAGCAGCTGAGAGGGGCTGAGGGTTTAGGAAGGTTGTTTTCCCTCCTAAAGGTTTTGTCCTATGTCCCCTGACTAGACTATTGAGTTGCCTGGGTACCACTAACATAACTTGTATTCAGAGCAGACAGACAAGGTATAACATTAAAACGTGACATATTGTGCCTCTGTTCCCGGTTAGAATGCTCAATCACATTTTTTTACCTTTATTTAACCCGACAAGTCAGTTGCATCGCCATCCAGTGACCACCATCTTGTGGTACACTTCAAGGCACATCGGGGGTTTGTGGTATATGGTCGATATACCACGGCTAAGGATTGTTCTTAGGCGCGACGCAAACCCCTGAGGTGCCTTATTATTATTAGAAACTGGTTACCAACATAAATAGTTCAGTGTACAAGTACTGTATTTCTGCGTCATACCCGTGGTATATTGTCTAGTATACACATGGCTAAAATGCTGTTTCAGCCAATCAGCATCCAGGACCCAAACTACCTAAAGCCTAATTATTTTTTTAAAAGCTCTGTTTTTCAACCTCCATGGCCAGCCAGGGTTTGTAGTTTCATACAGTAGGATATTTCCATTCAAGCCCATGTTAGTGTGAGAGAGAGATTCTACATTAAAACAATGGTTTAAATGAATACTGTGTATAGCTTTCTAGCACCATTCTGACAAATAGCATTGTTATTAGAACCCATTGCCGGCAGGATTTTTAACCAGCTCACCAGCCGACACATAGTACAGCTACACAGACAAAGTGGACACATACATCGAACTTTTGTATTAAAGAGTGAAATGGGGGATTGTTAGAGGGATTTATAGAAAAGGACAGGTGGATTTATCCTTTCCGTGCTTTTGTAAATGTTGAGCATGCAATTACCCCTAATAATGGTGACGTTGTGTCCAAATTGGAGCCATTAAAGTGATTTAACAGTGCGTGGATTGGGCATGACATTTGCGAGGATGTGTACACATGGGAAGCTGTGGAGTGGGTGTTTAATCACAGCGTTTTAGAGGCCGTAATGGTGGAACACGAAGTGTAGAACACTGACCTGCCACAGTGCAGAACAACTCATTAAGGCCAACTTGGACTTCACTCTCTATGGCATACAGTAGGAGTTGCAGCTTTTTTTTGTGTGTTCTTTATTTTAATTTCTCTGAGTTATTTGTCCAATGTTATCTTTATTGTAAATAATGTATTTTCCATGGTACAAATTTGATCTTATTTATCTGATTTCTTTAAGTGTATTATTGGAAGGAGGCTAGTGCATATGAGGGAGACGTTGCATTGAAAACTGTGTTTCTGTCAGACATCTTGGCTCCAGTGTGTTGCTCACTGTGCGGCGTGAGAGTATTGGTACGGACCAGTATCTCCGAGAGGAATGCGCCTTCTGGGTCACGGTACTGTTCTGGGAGGCTCCATGACCGGATCCAATCCACCAATCCCAGCTGTCCTGCTGAATTTCAGACTATTCCAGTTTGACATAACACAATACAAACCCATTAACTGAGCAGGAGCAGGATTCATTTTGGATTTCCTGTGGGGTTTTTTCTCGTTTTTGGGGGGGGGGCTGGCGAGAGGGTACCCACCATAGAGGCGCTGGGTTTGTCTGCCAAGAGGAGGTATTTTCTGAGAAGGTGCTGGGGCATGATACAGTTAGGGCCACTGGGCACTGGAGATCTGAAACATGCTGCCACAACAACACAAGCTACCCTCTGCTTTGAGGCTTACCTCTGCATTATGGCACACAAAAACTAATAATGAATCATTGCTGTTCCTTGTCCAGATGTTGTCGAAGCTACAGATAAACAGCCTCTATATCTCCGTTGTCCCACCCTGCAACCTCTTTGTCAGGTGGGAATCACATTTAATGTGTCTAATGCAGCTTCAAGGACACCTCTGGGAAGAAAGGAACTCTTCAACTTGAAAGCCTTGAGCATTTTCTAAATTTTGCCGTGCCTTGAAATACAGCAAGCCTTTTCCTCTCCACTCCTGCCTGTCCCTCAGTCTGCCCTCTCCTCCCTATTTCCCCATACGCTGCTCTATCTTCTCCAGTGAAGCCTCTGAAGAGCCAGGCAGACGTCCTGGAGAGGGCTAGTAAAACGTTTATTAGTGGCTTTTCAGTCCTGTATTATACTGGCAAGCACAGAGGCACTCATGCTTGGCCTTTAACTTTCTTGTGAAGTTCAGCCATACATGAAGAGGGGCTACTGGTCCTCTAATGTATTCCTGATTTAATATTGTATCAAAAAGAGAGCAGGGGAGGAGGGAAGGGGAAGAGGGGGGAGGGGAAGAGGGGGGCGGTGGAAAATGTAAATAGAAGCCTTATGAGGCTTTTGTGGCCGGGTGTTGTAGTTTGCTGATTAAATATCACGTGGTACATTGGTAATGCCCAGTGGAGCGTTTGAACCCTGGATGTGTGAAGAATCCTGTTGGAGCCTTTGTGCTTGGGCTGTGTACCATAACTTCCTCCAGTGGAACAATACGGGATAGGAAGACAGGAAGAGGCTCTTCTCACACTTAGCCATTTATTAACTTTGTGGGGTTCTTGCTTAAGTGGAAAATCCCTCCGTCCAATAAAGGAGGAGAAGAAAGAGCCCAATTCACCATCGTTTTTTTTTTATTCACGTTTTTCATCTCTTCTCTAAATCGCATTCTCATTGGAGGGTCGCCTTTTTATTCGTCCGTTTTTTGGGGGGTCGTTGGGGACATTTCTCCAGCGCGTTATTGGTGTGGGACAATGGGCAGGACACACCCTAATTCAGGAATTTCTCTCTGTTTTTTCTTCTTTCTACTTCCTCTCTATGTCCGTGGATATGGTGGTCCCATAAGAGGAACCAGGTTGAGACATTGCTCCAGATTCTAGCACTTCCTGGGACAGACGTCAACGTGAAAGGTAGGTCTCCCGACCCCTCGCTCTCCCGCTGCCTTCACTTTAGTGCGTCGCAGAGCGATTAACATGGACATTTAGAATGAAGAATACAAGGAATGTGGTCATCACAAGTGTAACCTTTAGCTATAATGCGAAGGGTGTGTCTTGGAGGAACAGGGTGGGTTGGAGGCTAGATTTACCGCGGCTCTGCCAAGCGAATGCACGCCCTCTGATATTTCCAACGGCAGTTTTTTTACCCTCCCAGGGCAAATAAAATAACAGTTGTCTTCCTTTTAAGTCCAATGCAATCGTTTATACAGATGTGGCGCAATTTGAATAGTTTTAATGCATTTATTAACGGTCGTCTAACGTGTTAAGTGGAAAAGGAAATGGGACAAGATGAAAGGGTTGAAATGGCGAAGTGGTGAGTTTGAGTACAGTCTCTGGTGACATACTCTGATGACATGAAACACAAACCGGGTCCCCATAATATGAGACCTCTGATCTCAGACAGAAAACGCATAATGTTTAACTTTAGAGACAAAGAATGACTTTCATGACAGAATACATCCACCGGATCGTACAGTAGACATAGATTTAGACTAGCTTATTTAGATCAAGATCGATTTAAACTATTCTGACTATTACGTTTTAATGTGTGTCTAGCTTTGGATGTAGTGAAATCATTAGAGTATCCCAGATGACTTGGTTTTCAATTGAGAAGGTGGCTGCTACTAGCTATGAAGCTATTTCAGTATGATGTGTGAATGTGTTTAATGGTTTTCTTAGGGGTTGTCCTCCATTTCACTCATAATGCAGTCTTTATTTATAAAAACAAAAAACATCCCCAATTTTGATCTTGTCTCATCGCTGCAACTCCCCAACAGGCTTGGGAGGTGAAGATCAAATCATGTGTCCTCCGAAACATGACCCACCAAACTGCGCTTCTTAACACTCGCCCGCTTAACCCGGAAGCCAGCCGCACCAATATGTCAGAGGAAAAACAACATGCATGTGTGCCTGCATGTGTATTTCTACGTATGTGTTACTCCTCAGACCATGCAGGCTGGACGCCCCTGCAGAGGCGTGTAACCATGGCACCAGTGCATGTGTGGAGGCCCTGCTGTGCCACCGGCCCGTCCCTCACCTGAACGGCCAGGTGGGCGGAGTCAGTCTGCTACACGATGCTCTGTGGACACACAGACATCGACAAGATGCTCCAGCATGCAGGTCAGTACACACACACACACACACACACACACACACACACACACACACAGAGATAAACAAATGCATGCACACACAAGGATATTGGTACAAGTTTGAGGGGTATTTGGACCACTATGGTACTTGGAAAAGGAACCATTGAATAAGGTGAGAGGAATATGGATGGATGAATTAGTCTGAAATGTATCAGGGAAATTGACACTGGGCCTTAAGGGCCTAACAGTCCTAAAAGCCCACAGTCTCAAATCTGAATCATCTCTGCATCTCTACAGTCCCCCCCCACCATCTTCTTCCTCCCTGCTTCTCTATTCCTTTCTGTGCTCTGTCGCAACGTATCCCCTATCCGCTCATACGATGTCTGTTAATGTATTTCTGAAGAGATTAGAGTTGTCAGGTTCTGCCGCTTGCAAAATTCACACACTGGTTTGGTGGGAAACGTGTCACAACATAAATACTTTGTCTCCGTGTGTTTGCTTGCCATATGCGATCGCTGACCGGGAGCTTTGAAGTGAGTGTGACGTGTGACGTGTGTCAAAACAAATGGGGGAAGGGTGTGTTGGTGGCATAGCTGTGTGTATGGTAGTGGTGGTGGGGGGAGAGTATAGATGTGTGTGTGTATGGTAGTGGGGGTGGGGGACAGCGAGACTCCCATGTATGCCGCCTCCACTTCCCTGCCTCACTCTCCACTTTGACTAATTATAGTTAATTTGATTCGGCTTTCCCATTAACACATGTACATATTCTGTCCTCAAAAATAAATGAGATTGGGATTGTTTCGTCCCGGTGAGAAAACGAAGGAGTGACAGGAGAAAAGGAGCAAATTAAAGGGGTCAGAGGATGAGACTGTTTGCAAAATTAGAAAAAAGTGTGTGCGCGTGTGTGTGACTGTCTGTGTGTGTGTGGGTGCGTGCGTGCGTGCGTGCAAGCAAGCTGCTTGGGCTGCACCAGTCACTGCAGGCCCCTTCTGTCTAGGACTCAGCTCGCTCTGTCTAGGACTCAGCTCTCTCTGTCTAGGACTGTCTAGGACTCAGCTTGCTCTGTCTAGGACTGTCTAGGACTCAGCTCGCTCAGTGCTGCCTGCTAGGCCACAGATGGAGGGATGGAGGGAGCTACTACTGCTGGAGAAATGTGATACGCGGCTCTCTTTCCCTCTTTCTTTCACTTAGTTTCTATTTCTTGGCGTTGTGACAGGAGATAGTGAGGAGACCTGGGTAGATAGAGATAGTGGATCTAGCTGGGTAGATAGAGATAGTGGATCTAGCTGGGTAGATAGAGATAGTGGATCTAGCTGGGTAGATAGAGATAGTGGATCTAGCTGGGTAGGTCATGTTGTTCATCAAATTACTATCTCTGGTAAACACACAGTGAAAGTGTATTTGTCACATGCACAGGCTACAGAAGGTGTAAATGGTACAGTGAAATGCTTACTTGCATTGTGGAGTCTTTTGTTTAGATAATGAACCATAACCCCAACTCAAAAACATTACTACCCTGCATGAATCTGCAGGTAGCTAAAGCTAACTAACTAATTTCAATGTTAGCTAGCTAACATTCCACAGTCAACATTCAACAGCCTGATCAACTCTATGCGAAGGGGATGTGTCGCGCTGCATGAGGCAAATGGTGGTCACACCAGATACTGACTGGTTTTCTAATCTACGCCACCGTATTTTTTTAAGGGAGTGAGGGTAGCTTAAAAAATGAAGAAAGTGAGGCTAGCTTTTAAGATGAAGGGAGTGAGGCTAGCTGGGAAGAATGTCTGTCTGTCGCCATGGACACCACTGCCCTCCAGGCTGATCAATGGAAAGGACAGAGAGAGTGATTCCTGTGGAATAGTACATTGGAACCAGCAGCTTTAATCATCAGGTGGTTGATTCTGATTTCACATTAAATGGTTGTGGCGGAGCTTGGCTCCATTAACTCAGCTTAGGCTAAATTAGGACATCAGGTAAAGCAACTATAATGTAGTAGTCTATTACATGTTTTCTACTGAGTTTGCGTATGTGATATGATGGACACTGAATAAATGCATCAATGAAAGCTATCTTTGTTGGTGGGGTGAACTAGCTAGCTAGCGCTTCTGCAATTGTTACTAAATGGCTGTTGACTTGCTGTCACCCTGCTGTGTTGTTGAGCTGCCAGGGCTTGGTCAGAAACAAACAACGCCTTTCAATGGCAGTGTTCTCACCCTGAAATAATGACCCTGGCTGGAGGACAGGGGGAGGAAGGGGGCGGTGGGGGGAATAACGTATGGCCCCCCCCCTCGACCCTGGGTTGCTGGCAGGGAAAGCATGCCATGGCTAAGGGCAAGGCCTGCTCTCACCCCTCCCTCTCTCAAGGCTGGTCCACACGACCCTGTGTGTTTGCTTATGTTAGTGCACGTGCGTGTTTGCCCGCTCGCTGTGCCTGCGAGTGTTTAATTTTGCAGGATGACGAGAGAGAGAACCATATTGGAATGGAAAATGACCTGGAGCAGTGGCTGCTCCAGAGAGGCATGGAGAGGGAGAGAGGCAGGCAGAAAATAGATTTTCCTTAATCTCTGGCAGCTCTGTACAGCCACCCATGTTAGTAAGCAGAGCCTAGCCTAGGAGCCATCCACATCTAGTCTCATTGAGACCCGGCTAAAACTGACCAACTAAGCAGCTAGTTTAGATCATTACACTACACTACACTACACTAGATTCATATTTATCATACTTTTCCTTCCTCAGAGTCTCAGAGTCTCAGAGTCTCTGCCCGACTGTCGATTAAAGCAAACTTAAAGGACAGCAATTTCTACCAGGCTCTTCAAATCAAATTGTATTTGTCAAATGCACCGAATACAACAAGTGTAGTAGACCTTACAGTGAAATGCTTACTTACAAGACCTTAACCAACAATTCTTTAAGAAGTTAAGAAAAAAAATAAGTGTTAAGTAAAAAATAGAAAATAAAAAATAAAATCACCAAATAATTAAACAGCAGCAGTAAAATAACAAGCAAGGCTATGTACAGGGGGTACCGGTACAGAGTCAATGTGTGGGGGCACTGGTTAGTAGAGGTAATTGAGGTAATATGTACATGTCGGTAGAGTTAAAGTGACTATGCATAGATTTTAAACAGAGAGTAGCATCAGCGTAAAAGAGGGGTCTGGGTAGCCCTTTCATTAGCTGCTCAGGAGTCTTAAGGCTTGGAGTAGAAGCTGTTAAGAAGCCTTTTGAACCTCGACTTGGCGCTCCGGTACCGCTTGCCCTGCGGTAGCAGAGAGAACAGTCTATGACTAGGGTTGCTGGAGTCGTTGACTATTTTTTTAAGGCCTTCCTCTGCTGCTTTTTGTTTGTTTGTCACACAACCAAGCATTCATCAGCTTGTCTCCCAAACAGTCCCCCCCCCCCTTCCTTTACCTTCCCAAGCCAACCCATTCAAGTTTTGCTGAATTCATGTTTGTGGAGCTGAAAGACATCATAGGAAATAGGAAATAGCTCGGTCCCCTCAGACTGCTGCAGTGCCATGGATTCACTCGGGCTGCGATGTGGAGCACGGTTTCAAAATGGTGGATCAACACAACAGTGCCTTGTTCAGGGTCAGCTCATTTGTTCTCACTGCTGGGACTGGAACCAGTAACATTCTGTTAGCAATTGCTACTTTGTAAGCTAGCCATATCCAGACCAAAACGACACTGCAGTGCATGGATTTCAGCTGAACATGCGGCTGTTTCAAAAGGCTAGACTTCCCAAAACTCCCTAGGCCTTTTCTCCAACATCTTCTACTCTCACTCTCTATTTCTCTGCCTTCATTGGGGTGTTGGGTGTTTGCCAGGATAGAGTCTGCAACCCCTCCCCATCTCTCTCCCTCCCCCCTCCTCATGTCACTCCCTCACGCTCTCGTAGAATGAGTTTCCTCTTTCAGGCTTCTCTCAGCACACAGCTTGTATCGAGACCCTTACTCTGGTCTTTGTGCTGGCAGAGCCCATGCTCAAGACTGAGTGTGGTGTGTTTGTGTGCGTACGCATGTGTGTGTGTGTGTGTGTGTGTGTGTGTGTGTGTGTGTGTGTGTGTGTGTGTGTGTGTGTGTGTGTGTGTAGGAAAGCTGCTATTTATTCAAGGGTGTGCTTCTACTTGGCTTTGTGCTATTTTTCAGTCTTGAAGTTTTCTGGCAGGCCACCTAGCCCCAAAGGCCCTATAGTACATTCACTGTACCCCCACACAGACTAAACTAGCCCTCCTCTGTTAGAACCAATGCATGGCCTTGTGGTTTCAAGGCAGCTTTGGCAGGAGGGAGGCTTATTTTATGTGAGAAACACATAGGTCGAGCAACTGGTACTGCTGCACACCATTTCCATTCTTGTTCAGTTTCATGTCTTTCCTCTCAGAAGAAATCAAATAACATTGCATTTGTCACATGCTTCGTAAACAACAGGTGTAGACTACCAATGAAATGCTCACTTACTGGCAATGCAGAGCGAAAGAAAATAGTGAAAACAATAGAAAAGCAAAACGCCTAATAATAATTACACAAAGGATGAAGGGATAGAAACAAGACAAAGTTAGCATGACAGCTTTTCTAGGACTGTCCCTTCTCTCTGTTCAGGCCTGACCTAAACAACAATACTGAGTGTAATGGAACAGGAATAAGTTATAGAATAAACAGGTAAAGCTTGTGACTTCTACATATATGTGGACGCTACCATGATTACGGATAGTCCTGAATTAATCATGAAAAATGATGAGAAGTTAGACGCACGAATATCAGACCCCCCAAAAAATGCTAACCTCCCCTGTTATTGTAATGGTGAGAGGTCTTGTCTTAGCGATTTGAGATTTTATCATTCATCATTATTCATGATTAATTCACGACTGTCCGTAATCATGGTAGCATCCACATTAATGCAGAAATGTTTAGAAACATATTCTATTCTTATTTACACTAAAAGTGACTCCAACATTCAACTACATTATGTACCATTCATTTCTATTGGGCACAAAATAATCTGAAACACAACCAGAACAAACAGAGTCACAAGCTTGATGTAATCATTGAGTGCTAGGAATATAAAACTTTGACTGCTTTAATACACATAAAGGAATTTTTGCAAAGAATTTTTGTCCCCTATGTACAAAAAGTGCTGTTATTTCTAAATGGTTCACCTGATATGGATGAAAATACCCTCAAATAAAAGCTGACAGTCAGCACTTTAACCTCCACAGTAATGTATCATTTCTATAGAGAGCCAAAACAACAAACAATGTGTCAATGTCCCAATACTTTTGGAGCTCACTGTATATCTGCTGTGTTAGAAGCAATTATTGGTACCATGATTATCTTCGAAAATGTTTAATTTACACAAAGATTGACAACAAAGACCACCATTTTCCCATTCACTATCATGGGGATCCTGTTTTTCCCCTGGTACTAAGTAGCCTTCCTTATACTTGATATGTTGTTCACTGGCCAGTAAAGGTCCAAGGTCACTAAAGATGCTTCAATCATTACACGGTAATGTCACGACTTCCGCCGAAGTTGGTCCATCTTCTTGTTCGGGTGACGTTCGGCGGTCAACGTCACCGACCTTCTAGCCATCGCGATCCCCTTTTCATTTTCCATTGGTTTTGTCTTGTCTTCCATCACACCTGGTTACAATTCCATCAATTCCATGTTGTGTATTTAACCCTCTGTTCCCCCCATGTCCTTGTCCGTAATTGTTTGTTGTAGGGCTTGTGCACGGTATGCTGGTATTTTACCGGGTTTTGTTTGACCCATTGATTGTATTATTTTGTTGACGGTGGTTTATGGTTATTAAACACAACCGTTGTAAATCAGTTTCCGCTCTCCTGCGCCTGACTTCTTAGCCACCAGTAGCATCGCATTACAGGTAACCAGTCTGTATTTAGATACAGGGCTCTGGTCTGAGTGGGTCACAGGCATATGAAGAGATAATCTAACCTCTTTACCAAATGATTTGTCTACGCCATGGACTTTCTTTGACATTTTATTAAACATTTCTTAGACAATGTCATTTTCTTTAGACTTAGAGACATCAACTTTCACATACCTGTGCTAGCTAGTTAGCGTTAGCTAGCGCTAGTTGGCTGTATGTGCGCCAAAGCTCTCTTTTTGAATGGGAAACCAACATGTGTCCACCAATTTTATTTCCATGACTGATCAAAACTTGTTTTGATCAGTCATATAGTGAGCAATATGTTTGGAATATCAAAATGCAATAGTGGTAAATATATCAACGCAATACATATAGTATTGGCACCTACAGTTGAAGTCGGAAATTTACATACACTTAGGTTGTAGTCATAAAAACTCGTTTTTCAACCACTCCACAAATTTCTTGTTAGTTTATTTCTATGTTCTGTCTAGGTGTTTGTATTTCTATGTTTTGGTAATGGGGATTGGGGCCTTCAATTGGAGGCAGCTGTCTATCGTTGCCTCTGATTGAAGGTCCTATATTTAGGAGTGTGTTTGTCATGGGATTTTGTGGGAGTTTCTGTGTATAGCTTTGTGCCTTACCGGCCTGTTCTTTGTCGTCGCGTTTTTTTGTATACGTTTTGGTTTTCCTTCTTTGTCCGTTAATAAAAGAAGATGAGTATACATTTTCCTGCTGCGTCTTGGTCTAAACCCTACGACACCCGTGACAGTACCAGTACCCTCTGTATATAGCCTCGTTATTGTTATGTTATTGTGTTACTTTTTATACGTTTTTTCTTTAGTCTATTTGGTAAATATTTTGTTAACTCTTCTTGACCTGCACTGTGTCACGCCCTGATCTGTTTCACCTGTCCTTGTGGTTGTCTCCAACCCCCTCCAGTTGTCACCCATCTTCCCATTATTCCTTGTGTATTTATACCTGTGTTCTCTGTTTGTCTGTTGCCAGTTCATCTTGTTTGTCAAGTTAACAAACTATAGTTTTGGCAAATTGGTTAGGACATCTACTTTGTGCATGACACAAGTCATTTTTCCAACAATTGTTTACAGACAGATTATTTCACTTATAATTCAACGTATCACAATTCCAGTGGGTCAGAAGTTTACATACACTAAGTTGACTGTGCCTTTAAACAGCTTGGAAAATTCCAGAAAATGCTGTCATGGCTTTAGAAGCTTCAGATAGGCTATTTGACATCGTTTGAGTCAATTGGAGGTGTACCTGTAGACGTATTTCAAGACCTACCTTCAAACTCAGTGCCTCTTCGCTTGACATCATGGGAAAATCAAAAGAAATCAGCGAAGACTTCAGAAAAAAATTGTAGGCCTCCACAAGTCTGGTTCATCCTTGGGAGCAATTTCCAAATGCCTGAAGGTACCACGTTCATCTGTAGAAACAATAGTACACAAGTATAAACACCATGGGACCATGCAGCCATCATACCGCTCAGGAAGGAGACGCGTTCTGTCTCCTAGAGATGAACGTACTTTGGTGCGAAAAGTGCAAATCAATCCCAGAATAACAGCAAAGGACCTTGTGAAGATTCTGGAGGAAACAGATACAAAATATCTATATCCACAGCAAAACTAGTCCTATATCGACATAACCTGAAAAGCCGCTCAGCAAGGAAGAAGCCACTGCTCCAAAACCACCATAAAGAAGCCAGACTACAGTTTGCAACTGCACGTGGGAAACAAAGATCGTACTTTTTGGAGAAATGTCCTCTGGTCTGATGAAACAAAAATAGAACTGTTTGGCCATAATGACCATCATTATGTGTGGAGGAATAAGGGCGACGCTTGCAAGCCGAAGAACACCATCCCAACCGTGAAGCACGGGGGTGGCAGCATCATGTTGTGGGGGTGCTTTGCTGCAGGAGGGACTGGTGCACTTCACAAAATAGATGGCATCATGAGGCAGGAAAATTACGTGGATATATTGAAGCAACATCTCAAGACATCAGTCAGGAAGTTAAAGCTTGGTCGCAAATGGGTCTTTCAAATGAACAATGACCCCAAGCATACTTCCAAAATTGTGGCAAAATGGCTTAAGGACAACAAAGTCAAGGTATTGGAGTGGCCATCACAAAGCCCTGACCTCAATCCTATAGAAAATGTGTGGGCAGAACTGAAAAAGCATGAGCAAGGAGGCCTACAAACCTGACTCAGTTACACCAGCTCTGTCAGGAGGAATGGGCCAAAATTCACCCAACTTATTGTGGGAAGCTTGTGGAAGGCTACTCAAAACGTTTGACCCAAGTTCAACAATTTAAAGGCAATGCTAGCCAATGCTAGCCAATACTAATCTGATCCACTGGGAATCTGATGAAAGAAATTAAAGCTGAAATAAATGATTCTGTCTACTATTATTCTGACATTTCACGTTCTTAAAAAAACTGGTGATCCAAACTGACCTAATACAGGGAATTTTTACTACGATTAAATGTCAGGAATTGTGAAAAACTGAGTTTAAATGTATTTGGCTAAGGTGTATGTAAACGTCTGACTTCAACTGTAAGTATCGTGATCATATTGTATAGTGAGGTCCCTGGGAATTCCCATCCCTATCATCTAGTGACAAGCCACTGGGTCTCAGTGACGATATTTTCAAATCGCTACAAAGTCATACAGTAGCCTGGATAACAGCATAAACCCAAAAAACTGGGCAACAAGGAGTTTAGAATGACACTTCCAATATCCATCCAAATCCAATATCCAGTGTCATGGCAGTTGTGCACATGGCGTGGTTGCCCACTCTCACTGGTCTGAGTGTTCCAGTGCCTTCCAGGGGATTACAGCCAGCCTCCAACCCTAACCCTCTGCCCCCTAATCTGGCTCTCATCTCTGTCTGCCTAGGCCCATGTTTATTTGGGTGAGGAGCCCTTCAACCGGATAGCAATCATTCCGACAATGCTAGCTATCGCTAGCAGGCTGTGGTCACTTAAAAAAGAGCAATCTGCCGTTGCTACATACATTTTTGGATTTAAAACTTAATTATATTTACCCATTGATTCTTGAAGAATATAACGTACCCTTTCAGAACCCAAAATATAAGGTTGTTTCACTCCAATGTTTGTTTATATTTACTTTGTTAACAAACATAATATAGCCTCAAAACATGGTTAAAACTATAATTTTGATATCATGGATGGTCAGTCCTTGCATCCATAGCTCTTTCTATGAATTTGAATGGTTCTCCAGCCCTATCCCGTATCTTTTTACCGAAACAGGGGCAGGAAGAACGCTTTGTTATTGTTTCAACTGCTGATTTCTGCTTTAAAGATGTGGGCTGCGTCTCAATCATGGCAAGTGGTTTCCTTTCTTTGTCTCCTGCTGTCTCATCCACAGAGATTTGGAACCGGACTGTTGAAGGTAAGCTTTCCGGATGCACCGTCTCTGTATATTTTAGATCAGTGTGACGGAAGGAAAGGACGTTGAGGAAAGGAAGCTTTGTTCCGCTGGCTGTTGAGATGTGTACATTGACTGTGGTGCAGCGCCATTGGATGACTCTGTGGTATTGTCTTCCTATGGCTGTTGTCGTTGTTGTAGGGTGTGAGATGTTGCCCCTGGCCTCAGTTCACACAGTCTCTCTGTGTTTGTCAGGCGGAAGGGAAAATAGAAAGAGGAATGTTTTCCACTGTGGAGCTGTATCCCGGTCTGTCTGCTTTAGTTCCAGACGAGAGAGAGAGAGAGAGAGAGAGAGAGAGAGAGAGAGAGAGAGAGAGAGAGAGAGAGAGGGAGAGAGAGAGAGAGAGCGGGGATGGAACTCAGCTCCTCCACTCTGTCTCTCCCCTCCTCCACTCTGGCCTTTGTATTTCTTGTCTTCGGCTGCCCTCTAAAGGCCAGAGGGCTTCGCACTGTGTGTGTGTGTGTGTGTGTGTGTGTGTGTGGCAGTCAGGCTGAGTCTGGCTGGTGCAGGCAGCAGTAGTGTTCATGAGGTGTGTGAATTCACGAGTCTGAGCAGGACTACACACACACAGGGCACAGTGTAATTACCCCTGCTCACATTTAATCCCCCAGGTGTTTTCTTTATCGCCAGCGCAGCATATCTGACACATTGCGCCAATACCTGGACTGACTTCAGTCGCTCTCCTTGATACGGGAGCCAATATCATACCAAGCCACTCTCACAACACTCTTAGCGGGTGTGTGTGTGTAGGTGTGTGTGTGTGTGTGTGTGTGTGTGTGTGTGTGTGTGTGTGTGTAGGTGTGTGTAGGTGTGTGTGTGTGTAAGTATATGTGTGTGTGTAGGTGTGGGTAGGTGTGTGTGTAGGTGTGAAGTAAAGCACTGACTGGTGTGTATTTCATTGTGAATAATAGCAGCGGCTGATTCCATTGTCTTGGGACAGAGAGAGATCCACTGCTGTGTGCATTCATCAAGTTCTACTGGCAATTGCATAGGAAGAGAGAGAAACAAAGAGACAAAGAGACAGACAGACAGACTGTCTGAGAGAGAGAGGGAGAGAGAGGTAGATGGGCAGACAGGGTGAGAGCAAGCGTGTGCACGTCCCCTCCCTTGTGAATGTGATGAGAAGGGTGGGGTGAAGAGAGGCAGGGATAGAGAGACAGCCAGAGACAGACAGACAGGCCCCTGCTGCACCCTCTCCTCTCTCTCTGACTCCGTCACCCCCCAGGTTGGGGCCTGTCTGTCAGACAGTTTGACATGGCAGCGGGCAGCAGACAGGGAATGCGTCAAGCCAGCCTCACCCAGCCTGACGCCTCACTCGCAGCTGATGGCTCTGATTTTGGCCCAGGCCTCTTTTGCACGAGAGAGGGTGGGGAGGAGAGCAGTCAGCTCAGAAAGAGGTAGGGGAAGGAGAGGTGAGGGCTCAGTTCACAGAGAGGGGGAGCAGAACAACGGTGGCATCTATGCCCATCACACCCATCTGTAGGTTTTGTATTTGGCTTCCTTGTATTTTAGGGGAGGCCCAGATAATCCTTTAACAGAAAACACACAGTCATGGATGAAGGTGCACTTGTTTTTATTCTGTGGTTTTTGCACACACATCATGGAACATTGAAGGCAACTTCAGATGAGCCTGAATTCTGTTGATTGAAAAGAAAAATTATTATTTTTGGAGAAAATAGCACTTCAGAACATGTCCTTCTGCCATTGAAATATCATTTGACGATGTGAAATACTCTACTGAAAGGCACATACAGAGCAGAACCCAAGGCTGGAGCCTTCACTGAAAGCTACAGCTATTGTGAACAAAAATATGATATATTCTTAACAAAAATAAATGTAACATGCAACAATTTCAAAGAGTTATAGTTTATATAAGGAAATCAGTCAATTGAAATACACTACCTTTCAAAAGTTTTGGGTCACTTAGAAATGTCCTTGTCTTTGAAAGAAAAGCAATTTTTTTGTCCGTTAAAACAACATCAAATTGATCAGAAATACAGTGTAGACATTGTTAATGTTGTAAATGACTATTGTAGCTGGAAACGGCAGATTTCTTATGGAATATCTACATAGGCGTAGAGAGGCCCAGCAACCATCACTCCTGTGTTCCAATGGCATGTTGTGTTAGCTAATCCAAGTTTATCATTTTCAAAGGCTAATTCATCATTAGAAAACCCTTTTGCAATTATGTTAGCACAGCTGAGATCTATTGTTCTGTTTAAAGAAGCAATAAAACTGGCCTTCTTTAGACTAGTTAAGTATCTGGAGCATCAGCATTTCTGGGTTCGATTACAAGCTCAAAATGGCCAGAAACAAAGACTTTCTTCTGAAACTCGTCTGTCTATTCTTGTTCTGAGAAATAAAGGCTATTCCATGCGAGAAATTGCCAAGAAACTGTAGATCTCGTACAATGGTGTGTACTACTCCCTTCACAGAACAGCGCAAACGGTCTCTAACCAGTATATAAATAAGAGTGGGAGGCCCCGGTGCACAACTGAGCAAGAGGAAAAGTACATTAGAGTGTCTAGTTTGAGAAACAGACGCCTCACAAGTCCTCAACTGGCAGCTTCATTAAATAGTACCCGCAAAACACCAGTCTCAAAGTCAACAGTGAAGAGGCGAGGATGCTGGTCTCCGGGATGCTGATTTTCTAGGCAGAGTTCCTCTGTCCAGTGTCTGTGTTCTTTTGCCCATCTTACTCTGTTATTTTTATTGGCCAGTCTGAGATATGTTTTTTTCTTTGCAACTCTTCCAAGAAGGCCAGCATCCCGGAGTCGCCTCGTCACTGTTGACGTTGGAGGCGGCTTATGGTAGAGAAAGGAACATTAAATTCTCTGTCAAAAACTCTGGTTTACATTCCTGCAGTCAGCATGCCAATTGCACGCTTCCTCAAAACGTGAGACATCTGTGGCATTACGTTGTGTGACAAAACTACACATTTTAGAGCGGCCTTTTATTATTCCCAGCACAAGGTACACCTGTGTAATGATCATGCTGTTTAATCAGCTTTTGATATGTCATACCTGTCAGGTATTGTCATACCTGTCAGGTGGAAGGATTATCTTGACAAATGAGAAACTCTCACTAACAGGGATGTAAATAAATTTGTGCACAAAATTTGAGAGATAAGCTTTTTGGGCGTATGGGGTTTCTGGGATCTTTTATTCCAGCTCATGAAACATGGGACCGACACTTTACATGTATTTATTATATTTTTATTTCACCTTTATTTAACCATGTAGGCCAGCTGAGGACAAGTTCTCATTTACAACTATGACCTGGCCAAGATAAAGCAAATCAGTGCGACAAAAACTACAACACAGAGTTACACATAAACAAACGTACAATAGAAAACATCTATGTACAGTGTGTGCAAATGTAGAAGAGTAGGGAGGTAAGGCAATAAATAGGCCATAGAGGCGAAATAATTACAATTTAGCATTAACACTGGAGTGATAGATGTGCCGATGATGATGTGCAAGTAGAGATACTGGGGTGCAAAAGAGCAAGAACAAGGCAGAGTTCATCTCAGCCTATGCTACCCTCCAGTCCCTCGACTTCTTGGCGCTGACGGAATCATGGATTACCACAGAAAACACTGCTACTCCTACTGCTCTCTCCTCGTCTGACCACGTGTTCTCGTACACCCCGAGAGCATCTGGTCAGCGGGGTGGTGGCAGTGGAATCCTCATCTCTCCCCAAGTGGACATTCTCTCTTTCTCCCCTGACCCATCTGTCTATCTCCTCCTTTGAATTCCATGCTGTCACAATCACTAGCCCATTCAAGCTTAACATCCTTACCATTTATCGCCCTCCAGGTTCCCTTTGAGAGTTCATCAATGAGCTTGACGCCTTGATAAGTTCCTTCCCTGAGGATGGCTCACCCCTCACAGTTCTGGGTGACTTTAACTTCTTGGGGCTATGTGGGACGTTAGCGTGCCACCCGTGGCGCACCCTATCAACAGCAGGTGCATTTCAAGAGCGGCAAATTTGAAACCAAATAAATGTCAAAATTCAAATTTCTCAAACATACAACTAACTTACAGCCTTTGAAAGATAAACATCTTCTTAATCTAACCACGTTTACCGATTTCAAAAAGGTTTTACGGGGAAAGCATAAAGTTAGGTTATGTTAGGAGAGTACATTGACAATAGCTGTGTGTAGTGTATTGTCGATTCAAAGACAGGCGTCACCAAAACCATAAAATCAGCTAAAATTATGCACTAACCTTTTACAATCTCCATCAGATGACACTCCTAGGACATTATGTTAGACAATGCATGCATTTTTAGTTCTATCAAGTTCATATTTATATCTAAAAACAGTGTTTTACTATGGCGTTGATGTTCAGGAAATCGTTTCCCTCCAATACCGGCAGTCAAGTCATGACAACAAAATAATTAATTAATATTAGAAAACATTGGTAAAATATTATATTGTCATTCAAAGAATTATAGATTTACATCTCTTGAACGCAATGGACTTGCCAGATTTAAAATGAACCTTACTGGGAAATCACACTTTGCAATAATCTGAGCACTGCGCCAGAAAAATACGCATTGCGATACAGACTAACCGCCATGTTGGAGAGATCTAAAATCGAAAATACTATGTAAATAATCCATTACCTTTGATTCTCTTCATCAGATGTCACTTCCAAAGAATCCCAGGTCCATAACGAATGTAGTTTTGTTCAAAAAAGCTCATCATTTATGTCCAAAAACCTCCGTGTTGTAGCACATGATCTAAGCCAGCCGGACTTCACTTCACTTGAAGAACGGAAAAAATATATTTTCGTTCGTTCAAACATGTCAAACGTTGTATCGCATAAATCATTAGGGCCTTTTTTAACCAGAACATGAATAAAATTCAAGGCGGACCATTGGGTTCTCTTTTAAAACGTTTCGGAATGAGAGTACCCACCATCAAATCGCGCGCCAGGTGTCTAATGGGCCATCGCCGTTCCAACGCTCTTCTTCAGTCAGATCTCACTGTAGAACACTCAAAACACTTTGTAAAGGCTGGGGACATCTTGTGGAAGCAATAGGAAGTGCCAAAATATTCCTCCTTCCCTTTTTTTTCAATGGTATAGGCTTAAAGTCAATTCAACACATCAGGTATCCACTTCCTGTCAGAATCTGTCTCAGGGTTTTGCCTGCCAAATGAGTTCTGTTATACTCACAGACACCATTCAAACAGTTTTTGAAACTTTAGGGTGTTTTCTATCCAAACCTGAACAATAATATGCATATTCTAGCTTCTGAGTTGGTGTAATAGGCAGTTAAAAATGGGCACATATTTTTTCAAAAATTCTCAATACTGCCCCCTATACCCTAACAGGTTAAGTCAAACGACACCGCTGGTCCTGCTCACATTGCCCTACCCTATGCTTTGACCTCTTTCTCCCCTCTCTCTCCAGATGAAATCTTGCGTCTTGTGACGGCCGGCCGCCCAACAACCTGCCCGCTTGACCCTATCCCATCCTCTCTTCTCTAGACCATTTCCGGAGACCTTCTCCCTTACCTCACCTCACTCATCAACTCATCCTTGACCGCTGACTACGTCCCTTCCGTCTTCAAGAGAGCGAGAGTTGCACCCCTTCTCAAAAAACCTCCACTCGATCCCTCCGATGTCAACAACTACAGACCAGTATCCCTTCTTTCTTTCCTCTCCAAAACTCTTGAACGTGCCGTCCTTGGCCAGCTCTCCTGCTATCTCTCTCAGAATGACCTTCTTGATCCAAATCAGTCAGGTTTCAAGGCTGGTCATTCAACTGAGACTGCTCTTCTCTGTGTCACGGAGGCTCTCCGCACTGCTAAAGCTAACTCTCTCTCCTCTGCTCTCATCCTTCTAGACCTATCTGCTGCCTTTGATACTGTGAACCATCAGATCCTCCTCTCCACCCTCTCCGAGTTGGGTATCTCCGGCGTGGCTCACTCTTGGATTGCGTCCTACCTGACAGGTCGCGTGGCGAGAATCCGTCTCCGCACCACGTGCTCTTACCACTGGTGTCCCCCAGGGCTCAGTTCTAGGCCCTCTCCTATTCTTGCTATACACCAAGTCACTTGGCTCTGTCATATCCTCACATGGTCTCTCCTATCATTGCTACGCAGACGACACACAATTAATCTTCTCCTTTCCCCCTTCTGATAACCAGGTGGCGAATCGCATCTCTGCATGTCTGGCAGACATATCAGTGTGGATGACGGATCACCACCTCAAGCTGAACCTCGGCAAGACGGACCTGCTCTTGCTCCCGGGGAAGGACTTCCCTTTCCATGATCTCGCCATCACGGTGGACAACTCCATTGTGTCCTCCTCCCAGAGTGCTAAGAGCCTCGGCGTGACCCTGGACAACACCCTGTCGTTCTCCGCTAACATCAAGGCAGTGACCCGATCCTGTAGTTTCATGCTATACAACATTCGCAGAGTACAATACTGCCTTACACAGGAAGCGGCGCAGGTCCTAATCCAGGCACTTGTCATCTCCCGTCTGGATTACTGCAACTCCCTGTTGGCGGGGCTCCCTGCCTGTGCCATTAAACCCCTACAACTCATCCAGAACGCCGCAGCCCGTCTGGTGTTCAACCTTCCCAAGTTCTCTCACGTCACCCCGCTCCTCCGCACACTCCACTGGCTTCCAGTTGAAGCTCGCATCTGCTACAAGACCATGGTGCTTGCCTACGGAGCTGTGAGGGGAACGGCACCTCCGTACCTTCAGGCTCTGATCAGGCCCTACACCCAAACAAGGGCACTGCGTTCATCAACCTCTGGCCTGCTGGCCCCCCTACCTCTGTGGAAGCACAGTTCCCGCTCAGCCCAGTCAAAACTGTTCGCTGCTCTTGCACCCCAATGGTGGAACAAGCTCCCTCACGACGCCAGGACAGCGGAGTCAATCACCACCTTCCGTAGACACCTGAAACCCCACCTCTTTAAGGAATACCTGGGATAGGATAAAGTAATCCTTCTAACCACTTACTATTGTAAGTGGTTGTTCCACTGGATATCATAAGGTGAATCCACCAATTTGTAAGTCGCTCTGGATAAGAGCGTCTGCTAAATGACGTAAATGTAAATGTAAAATGTAAGATAAATAACAATATGGGGATGAGGAAGTTGGGTGTGCTATTTACAGATGGGCTGTGTACAGGTAGAGTGATAGGTAAGCTGCTCTGACAGATGATGCTTAAAGTTAGAGAAGGAGATATAAGACTCCAGCTTCAGTGATTCTTGCAATTCGTTCGTCATTGGCAGCAGAGAACTGGAAGGAAAGGCGGCCAAAGGAAGTGTTGGCTTTGGAGATGACCAGTGAAATATACCTGCTGGAGCGTGTGCTACAGGTGGGTGTTGCTATCATGACCAGTGAGCTGAGATAAGGCAGGACTTTCCTAGCAAAGACTTGTAGATGACCTGGAGCCAGTGGGTTTGGCAACGAATATGTAGCGAGGGCCAGCCAACGAGAGCATACAGGTCGCAGTGGTGGATTGTATATGGGGTTTGGTGACAAAATGGATGGCACTGTGATTGACCACATCCAATTTGCTGAGTAGAGTGTTGGAGGCTATTTTGTAAATGACATCGCCGAAGTCAAGGATCGGTAGAATAGTCAGTTTTACGAGGGTATTTTTGGCAGCATGAGTGAAGGAGGCTTTGTTGCGGAATAGGAAGCCGATTCTAGATTTAATTTTGGATTGGAGATGTTTAATGTGAGTCTGGAAGGAGAGTTTATAGTCTAACCAGGCACCTTAGGTATTTGTAGTTGTCTAAGTTCAGAACCATCCCCAGTAGTGATGCTAGTCAGACGGGAAGGAGGCCACGGAAGGAGTGTTGTCTGGCATTGAAGCTCGTTTGGAGGTTTGTTAACACAGTGTCCAAAGAAGGGCCAGATGTATAAAGAATGGTGTCGTCTGCGCAGAGGTGGATCAGAGAATCCCCAGCAGCAAGAGCGACATCATTGATGTATACAGAGAAGAGAGTCGGCCAGAGAATTTATAACCCTGTGGCACCCCCATAAAGATTGCCAGAGGTCTGGACAACAGGCCCTCTGATTTGACACACTGAAGTCTATCTGAGAAGTAGTTGGTGAACCAGGCGAGGCAGTCATTTGACAAACCAAGGCTATTGAGTTTGCCGATAAGAATGTGGTGATTGACAGTGTCGAAAACCTTGGCCAGGTCGATGAAGATGGCTGCACAGTACTGTCTTTTATCGATGACGGTTATGATATCGTTTAGGACATTGAGCGTGGCTGAAGTGCACCCATGACCAGCTCGGAAACCAGATTGCATAGTGGAGAAGGTACGGTGGGATTCGAAATGGTCGGTGATCTATTTGTTAACTTGGCTTTCAAAGATTTTAGAAAGGCAGGGCAGGATGGATATAGGTCTATAACACAGTTTGGGTCTAGAGTGTCTCCCCCTTTGAAGAGGGGGATGACCGCGGCAGCTTTCCAATCCTTGGGGATCTCAGACGATACGAAAGAGAGGTTAAACAGGCTAGTAATAGGGGTTGCAACAATTTCGGCTGATAATTTTAGAAAGAGAGGGTCCAGATTGTCTAGCCCAGCTGATTTGTAGGGATAAAGATTTTGCAACTCTTTCAGAACATCAGCTGTCTGGATTTAGGTGAAAGGAGAAGCGGGGGAGAGGGGGTGCAGAGCTGTTGGCCAGGGTAGGGGTAGCCAGGTGGAAAGCATGGCCAGCCGTAGAAAAATGCTTATTGAAATTCTCGATTATTGTAGATTTATCGGTGGTGACAGTGTTTCTTAACCTCAGTGCAGTGGGCAGCTGGGAGGAGGTGCTCTTATTCTCCATGGATTTTGCAATGTCCCAAAATGTTTTGGAATTAGTGCTACAGGATGCAAATTTCTGTTTGAAAAAGCTAGCCTTAGCTTTCCTAACTGACTGTGTATATTGGTTCCTGACTTCCCTGAAAAGCTGCATATCGCGTGGGCTATTCGATGCTAATGCAGAACACCACAGGATGTTTTTGTGCTGGTCAAGGGCAGTCAAGTCTTGGGTGAACCAAGGGCTATATCTGTTCTTAGTTCTACATTTTTTGAATGGGGCATGCTTATTTAAGATGGTGAGGAAAGCACTTTTAAAGAGCAACCAGGCATCCTCTACTGACGGGATGAGGTCAATATCCTTCCAGGATACCTGGGCCAGGTCGATTAGAAAGGCCTGCTCGCTGAAGTGTTTTAGGGAGCGTTTGACAGTGATGAGGGGTGGTTGTTTGACCTCAGACCCATTACGCATGCAGGCAATGAGGCAGTGATCGCTGAGATCCTGGTTGAAGACAGCAGAGTTGTATTTAGAGGGCAAGTTGGTCAGGATGATATCTGCAAGTTGCGTTTATATTTTTGTTCAGTGTATAAAGGTCCTTTTTCAATGCTCTAACTGAAAGTACTATGGCCCAAGCCCAAAATAAAATTTTTAATTCTCCATCTCCAACTTGATAGACCCGGTGAACACTGCGAATGCTTCCCCTCAAGGCCCAAAGCACTTGCCTGATCCTGACATGGCTGAACTGCAACTTAACATGGGCCTGATGTCAAGACCAAATCAACCTGGAGTGGTTGGCTATTATTACCTGCTGTGTGTGAAGATCTCTTCTCACCTCGCCCACTCTGTCTCTAGCAGTCTCTCTCTCTCTCTCTCTCTCTCTCGCTCACTGCCTCTCTCTCAATCCAGCAGTCTCTCTCTCTCTAGCAGTCTCTCTCTCTAACTGTCTCTCTCTCTCTCCCTCTCTTGAGTGGCTTTGATCAAATCCCTTACTTCCTCAACTGCTGCTTCATGGCTGACCTCTGCATTGTACATTTTCCTGCTAATGTAAAAGTTTATGTAGATTAACGTGACAATTTATGCAGATTGAGTTTTTGCCACTCGAGCTTGAAGCACTAAAGGTAGATGAGCGCTGACCCTGTGGTACCTGAGCCATGCGCTTGGCCTTCGCTATTCCTCAGAGTGCCATAACTGCCTAGTTGTACTCAAGAGGGAAAAAGAAACGCTTCATAATTCGCAAGTTCCTTTCTTTACACAAGTCATGATGGCCGCCTTAAAAGGGGAATACCACCACAAAGTTCCACTGTAAATACGTAGTTGTTTAGCATGAGAGTATGGAGGTATGTAGATGTGTATGTACTATATGTGACAGAGAATATGTGAGAAAGAGAGGATGTATGTGTTTATTTTAATACCTGCAAATAGCTACTTAAACTTGAACTTGCTGAATGCCAACTTGCACTCGTAAGGTAAAGAACAACATTAGCCGTGTTAAATCGTAGGATCAAAGTGGAATGCCCCTTTATAGTCTTTAAAGTCTGATGCCGTCTCTGCACAAGCAGCACACACCCAACAACAAGGACAATTTTTCTTCCTTGACATGTCATGTTTCACAAGCCTCAAAGAGTGTCTGTCGAAACAGAAACCGCTGCCTGGCTGTCTGTCGGCAAGCTTTCAGGCACTGTGGCGAATCGTCAGAGAGCCCTAAACTAGCTCACAAGTGGTAGGAACATTGCGGAGGTTGAGCAGTCAAGTGCCATCAAGCACAGTTTGCCATAAAAATTGGATGTCTAAAAGCAAACAAAGAGCTCACACTTGACTCGGCCTGCTCCACATAGGCCATGTGTGCGTGGGCCCGCTGCTGGAAATTGCTTTTATTCTGAACACACAAAGAGAAGGGAAGAGGCAGAAGTAATATAACACATCCCCTTACTACACACAGTTAACTGGCTTAATATAAATGTGTATGTGTGTTATGTACAGTCCTACTGATGAAAGATCAATATGGGTCAAATCAAATCAGTCTTGTGTTCGAACAGTACTAATCTTAGGCCTAGATGCTTTAGGTATAATGCCATGAGCCGTTTGTAGATTGGACAGCTCTAACGCAGTTCCACCTCCGACACGCCAAAACAACCGCGTTGCGGATGTCAGCTAAAGCGGATGTAATTTAATTACAGTCCTTAGTGTACTCTAGCCTCCATGTTTTTTCCATCCCAGCCCTTCCCAATGCCTCTCAGTTTGATTCATCGGCACTGACACAGTCTAATGTGTTACATAAGCACATGTAACCCTAATCCTCTATCAGGTCACTATCTCACTAGATTCCCCGAACACAATGTGACCAGTGAGTCAGCCAGTTAATTGTGTCAACACAATTAGTGAAGTGAAGTGAGTTATATTCCCTGGCTGGCACTGTGGCCCAATGGGTAAACAGCTGTTCTCTTCTCTGTGTGTGTGTGTGTGTGTGTTCATCCACTATGTATATCTGTTGCAGTATCCTCCCATTGGCCCCCATGTTGTCTCTCTTCCACGTTATTTCATAATTATGTTGCTTAAATTGGCTGCTCAACGGTGCATCGTTGTATGTCATATGATCGCTGATGCTCAGCTGGCTGAATGCATGGGGGACATGTTAAACTCCCTCCACTTCTCAGGCCCAAATCATACATTTATGACAAGTGTGTTGCAAGGTTTCGATGTAGTACGTTTGTTTTCAATTGATTCTCTATAACCTACAGTCATAAGAATCTATTCTTCAAGATTGTTTTGATCACGCGAACTGGGATATACTCTGGATTGCCTCTGAGAGAAACAATAATGTATACACTGACTCAATGACTGGAAGTGCATCAGGGAAGTTGTTTCCACTGTGAAAATAACAACGTATCCAAACCAAAAAATCTGGATAGATGGTAGCATTTGCAAAACAAAGCGCAAACCACCACATTTAACAGGGACGAGCACAAACAGTCCAGCTGTAAGGCAATGAAACAGGCAACAATCGGTACAGAGACAAACTGGAGTCGTAATTCAACGGCTCAGACACGAGACATGGCAGGGACTCCAGACAATCACGGATTATAAAGGGGAAACCAGCCACGTCGCGGACACCAACTCCTTGCTCCCGGACAAGCTAAACACTGTCACCTGCTTTGAGGAAAACAGTGCCGCTGACGCAGGACACTACCGCTGACGAGGACCCTGAGCCCTTGTTCTCCGTAGCTGATGTGAGTAAGACAAGGCTGACGCTCAACATGGTGGCCCTCACACGGGTGTGTGCCATGCATGTCTCCAACGTTTTCAAAGCAATCATCAAGTTTGCAGATAACACAAAAGTGGTAGGCTAGATTACCAACAACAATGACGAAACAGCCTACAGGGAGGAGGTGATGGCCCTAGCTGAGTAGAACCTCTCCCTCAACGTCAACAAAACGAAGGAGATGATCGTGGACTTCATGAAAAAATAGAGGGAGCATGCCCCTATCCACATTGACGGAACGGCAGTGGAGAAGGTGGAACACTTCAGGTTCCTCGGCATACACATCACTGATGATCTGAAATGGTCCACCCACACAGATAGTGTGGTGAAGAAGGCGCAACAGCGCCTCTTCAACCTTAGGAGGCTGAAGAAATTTGATGCACTTTTGAGAGCATCCTGTCGGGCTGTATCACCACCTGCTACAGCAACTGCACAGCCCACAAACGCAGGGCTCTCCAGAGGGTGATGCTGTCTGTCCAATGCATCACCGGGGGCACACTGCCTGCCCTCCAGGACACCTACAGCACCCGATGTCACAGGATGGCCAAAAACATCAAGGACATCAACCACCCGAGCCACAGCCTGTTCACCCTGCTATCATCCAGATGGCGAGATCAGTACAGATGCATCAACGCTGGGACTGAGAGATTGAAAAACAGCTTCTATCTCATGGCCATCAGACTGTTAAATAGCCATCACTTGCCGGCTACCACCCGGTTACTCTACCCTGCACCTTACAGGCTGCTGCCCTATGTACCTAAACATGGAATCACTGGTCACTTTAATAATGGAACACTAGTCACATTAATGTTTTCATACTTCTTTACTCATTTCATATGTATATACTGTATTCTATTCTACTGTATTTTAGTCAATGCTACTCCGACATTGCTTGTCCTAATATTTTGATATATCTTAATTCCATTCTATTACTTTTAGATTTGTGTGTATTGTTGTGTAGTGTTCAATATTACAGCACTGTTGGAGCTAGGAACATAAGCATTTTGCTACACCCGTGATAACATCTGCTAAATATGTGTACGCGACCAATACAATTTGATTTGATTTAAGATGCCGTAAACATGGTATTAATAGCAAAAATAGAAATGTCCCAAATATTAAAATGGCAAGGAATGCAGGGTTAAAGTGGAAATAAAGTGATCTTGTTGGGGTCAAGGTGAAAGGTGACCTCCCTCTGTCTCTGTCCGTCTGTCCTGCAGGATCTGCTGCAGCAGAAAGACGGCCATGGATGGACTGCACTGGAGCTGGTTTCAAATGCCATGCTGAAGGAGGAGCTTTGACGCAGCGCCCTGACTGGAGAAGTGGCCCTGGAGGCATTGAGGTCAGGGACCTGTCCTTCCTGGAGGCCTGCTCCTGCCTGCTGACCCATTTGCTCTTCAACCCCCCTACCTCCTCCTCTTCCTCTAGAACGTGCCCTGGGATGAATCTCGGCCCACATGTCTAACTGATTGTGTCATTCATAGTCTGTTTCAGGGACCATTTTGTTTTCGATGATATTTTTATTAACATTTATCATGTGACATCCCACTGCTAATCTTCTTACTCTTTTTAGGAATTGTTTACATTTGTTCATGTTATTTTGTGTTATGTCAGCAGTGATTTTACAGATTATGTAAAAATATATTTTGTATTGGGAACTGGTGCAATATGTAATGTTAAGATAATTAAGATAATTAGGTACTATTACAAATGTATGTGTGAATTGTACATTTTTTGCATATCCCACTCCCCTGAGACACCCTCTGAGAGTGGGGTCAGAGCCAGGCATCAGCCGTTGATAATGAAATTCACAGCCGCTGCACAACTTCCTCACCTGAATGTAACCAAGGGCTATGTAGATAGGTAGGTTTAACCAATTACAGCAGCCTTTTTTAAACTATGGGTTGGATAACCAAAGTGGATCATACTGTAGGTATGTAAAAAGTGGCACATTTGTTTCTGTCCGGGGTGGGGTGGCGAGCGGCGGGTAATTGTGCTCAGGGGTTTTCCTCATTCAGGCCGAGATTCAGTCAATGGTGTGTTATAGAGCATCGCTCTAAACAACTGCTGACAATGCACATTTAAATGTGCCTTGGATTGAATCACAGCCCCAATGGGCAAGTTCAGTTTGCATTCCCCGGTGCCCTGGGTAGTTCGTAATTTCACTTTAGGACCAATGGAATGGTCTAAAATAAGCAACTTGAGGGGAATAAGTAGACCAGAGCCAGCTGTTATAAAAAATGTAAATAATAATATATAAATCCTGTCTCTGTAAATGGCCGTTTCCTCTCTCGCGTGATCATACCAGAGATTATGGAGGAACTGTGAGTTCAACGCGTGAAGCATGCTCACGTGAGAGGGGGAATGCCAACTTACACAGACCGGAACCTTTTCATTTTTTTCAATGAAAAACTGCCTTTATGAGACGACATCATTTTACAGCATCTTTGTATGGGCAATGCAAAACTAATCTTGTTCTAAAGGAAGCTCCGTTTCAAGTGCTGAACTACTGTGATTGGTTCAATTAAAGCTTGGTGGGCAGTGCTTGGAGTGAAACGTCAGTGGGTGGAGTGAGGTGAGAGTCAAATAAAAAAAGGTCTTAAGTTGGAGGTGCATAGAGGGCATTACACGCTGGCCACAACCTGAAAGGTTGCCAGTTTGAATCCTGTTTGCGACTTTTGTTTTCCAACCATACCCAACATTCTTAGCTAACGACATGTTTCTAATCTAACTTTTGACGTTTCTAACTTCCTGACTGAACAGAATGAAATATGTGAAAAAAATGATCTGGTGCTCTCCCCCCTGCTGACTCATTGGACTAGGCACTAGGATGGGGACCAGAAGGTACTATGTTCAAATCTTGCCGATGCCCGTTCTGTAATAAGGTCTATTTATGTTACCTTTCCGTAGCAAGGAATGCTCACCCTCAAAACCCAAACCATCCTTCAACTCTTGTTTGTGACAATGGAAGATATTCGCTAACATCCATGACTAGGGTTTCTATGCAATGGGTGAATCTCAATTGTATTTCCCTGATTTCTTACGGTCTCCCGCCCTGCCTCCTCCTCAAGACACACTGGAGGAGAAGATCCAAGGGAGGAACCTCATTCTGCTCCAATGTGCTTTCAGAAAAAGATGAAAGGAAGAATCAAGAAAATACAACTGAGATTCACTCAATGTATTCACTCTAACCCTTTTCCAGAACAGTGTTCTTCGAGTTAGGCTGGGATTCAATCCAACTGCTGGTTGTCCTCTGGGAAATCTGGGAAACCAGGCCTGGTATTCATTGCTGACTTTGAAAAGGCCTTTGATAGAGTACGTCTGGAATTTATATATAAATGCCTGGACTATTTTAATTTTGGAGAATCTCTTATACAATGGGTTAAAGTTATGTATAATAACCCCAGTTGTAAAATGGTAAATAATGGCTACTCCTCAGAAATGATTAAATTGTCAAGAGGAGTAAAACAAGGCTGTTCATTATCGGCATATCAATTTATTATGGCCATGTAAATGTTAGCTGATAAAATCAGATCCAGCAATAATATCAAGGGGCTAGAAATCCAGGGCTTAAAAACAAAAGTGCCATTGTACACTGACGATTAATGTTCTCTTTTAAATCCGCAATTTGGTCACCTGCACAGCCTCATAGAGGATCTAGATACTTTTTCTAACTTCTGTGGATCTTAAAAAAATACAAATTTTACATTACTGTGTAGTTTACCAATAAGATGGTCTGACGGTGAAGTGGACATACTCGGTATTCATATCCTGAAAGAAAGAAATTATCTCACTACAATATATTTTAATAGAAAGTTCCCCAAATTAGATAAGATTTTGCTACCATGGAAAGGACAACACCTGTCTATTTGTGAAAAAATCCCCATGAGTAATTCTTTAGTCATATCCCAGTTTACTTATGGCCCTGCCTACACCTAACGACTTGTTTTTTAAATTACATGAGCAAAACATATTCCACTTTATTTGGAACGGCAAGCCAAAATTAATTTTGGCTTGCTGTTAAACAGGCATATTTACATAATGAATATGAATTTGGAGGGAAGACATGATGAAATATTAAAGCATTAGACCTCTCACTAAAGGCTTCAGTCATACAAAAACTATACTTAAATCCAAACTGGTTCTCTAGCAGATTAGTAAGAATGGCTCACCCCATGTTCAAGAACGGCCTTTTTGATTCAGATTACAACCTCTCATTTTGGTTATTAAAATGTTTAATTATCTCCAAAATATCGCTATTTTTAAACAAGCAGTAGAAATCTGGTTGCAATTTCAGTTTAATCCACCAGAAAAGACAGAACAAATATTATTACAAATATTATGGTTAAACTCAAATACACTAATTGAAAAAGATATATACAGTACCAGTCAAAAGTTTTAGAACACCTACTCATTCAAGAGTTTTTCTTTATTTGTACTATTTTCTACATTGTAGAATAATAGTGAAGACATAAAAACTAATGAAATAACACATATGGAATCATGTAGTAACCAAAAAAGTGTTAATCAAATCAAAATACATCTTATATTTGACATTCTTCAAAGTAGCCACCTGTCACGACCGTCAAAGGGAGTAGACCAAGGTGCAGCGTTGTGAGTGTTCATCTTTGTATTTAATTATAAATCAGAACACTACAAACAAAAGAATAAACAATGACAATGACCGTAACGTCTTGCTGGCTTAACAAGCAGTACAAAAATAAGATCCCACAACTACAGGTGGGGAAAGGCTGCCTAAGTATGATTCCCAATCAGAGACAACGATAGACAGCTGCCTGATTAGGAACCATACTCGGCTCAAAACAAAGAAATAGACATCATAGAATGCCCACCCCACACCCTGACCTAAACACATAGAGAAACAAACCCTCTCTCTCAGGTCAGGGCGTGACATTACCCCCTCCCCCAAAGGTGCGGATTCCCGGCCGCACACCTGAACCTATAGGGTAGGGTCCGGGTGGACATCTATACTTGGCAGCTGCTCTGGTTCCGGGCATAGGCCCCACACCACCCGCTGATCCCCCCCGCTTCTGTGTCGCCGGAGGAACCAGACCGTGGATCATCGCTGGAGGCTCTGAACTGCTGACCGCCACTGAAGACTCGGGGCTGCAGACCATCGCTGAAGACTCGGGGCTGCAGACCGTAGCTGAAGACTTGGGGCTGCAGACCGTCGCTGGAGGCTCCGGATTGAGGAGCGTCGCTGGAGGCTCCGGGCTGAGGAGTGTCGCTGGAGGCTCCGGGCTGGGGAGCGTCGCTGGAGGCTCCGGACTGGAGAGCGTCGCTGGAGGCTCCGGACTGGAGAGCGTCTCTGTAGGTTCCGGACTGGGGACCTTCGCTGCAGGCTCCGTGCCATGGATCATCACTACTGGTTCCACGCCATGGATCATCACTGGAGGCTTTGTGCCATGGATCATCACTGGAGGCTCCGGGCCATGGATTATCACTGGAGGCTTCGTGCCATGGATCATCCCTACATGCTCCGGGCCATGGATTATCACTGGAGGCTTCGTGCCATGGATCATCCCTACATGCTCCGGGCCATGGATCGTCACTGGAGGCTTCGTGCCATGGATCATCCCTGGAGGCTCTGGGCCATGGATTATCACTGGAGGCTTCGGACCATTGATCATCACTGGAGGCTTCCTACGGGGAGCTGGAACCGGTCTCACCGGACTGGGGAGATGCACTGAGGACCAAATTCTCAAAGCAGGCCCCCGGCCTTACTGGGCTATTGAGGTGAACTGGAGGGAGAGTGTGGGAAGCAGGCACAGGACTTCCTGGATTCTGGAGGCGCACTGGAGGGAGAGGGCGCGGAGCAGGCCCTGGACGTACTGGATTATGGAGGCGTACCGGAGAGAAAGTGCAAGAGGCAGGCACATGCTCACCACAATAAGCACGGGGAGTTGGCTCAGGGCTCACCCCTGGCCCAGCCAAACTACCCGTGTGCCCCCCCCCAAAAAAATTGGGGGGCTGCCTCTCGTTCTTCCCCGGTAGGCTCCGATATCTGTCAATGACTTGCCCCCAAGTCCAGTTTCTCCTCTCCATCCATTCCATGTGTGACCAGGTGTCCATCTCTGCCTGGGCACGCCGCTTGATCCAGTCATGGTGGGTAGTTCTGTAACGAGGGTCGTATGAAGGAGACCAAGGCGCAGCGTGTAAAGTGCTCATATTTCTTTTAATGACGACACTTAATTAAACAAAAATAACAAAAACGACAGCCAACAGTTCCATCAGGTACATGAACAAAACGGAAAACAACTACCCACAAAAACCAAAGGAAAAACAGGCTGCCTAATTATGGCTTCCAATCAGAGACAACAATAGACACCTGCCTCTGATTGGAAACCATACCCGGCCAAAATATGGAAAACAAAACATAGAAATAGAAATCTAGAACGACCCCACATAGAAACAGAAAACCCCAAAACCACCCAAAACAACCACCTGTCACGCCCTGACCACTCTACTATGGCAAATGAAATCTTACAACGATCAGGACGTGACACCACCCTTTGCCTTGATGAAAGTCTTGCACACGCTTGGCATTCTCTCAACCAGCTTCTTGAGGTAGTTACCTGGAATGCATTTCAATTAACAGGTGTGCCTTGTTAAAAGTTAATTTGTGGAATTTCTTTCCTTCTTAATGTGTTTGAGCCAATCAGTTGTGTTGTGACAAGGTAGGGGTAGTATACAGAAGGTAATCCTATTTGGTAAAAGACCAAGTTCATATTATGGCAAGACAGGCTCAAATAAACAAAGAGAAATGACAGTCCATCATTACTTTAAGACATGAAGGTCAGTCAATGCTGAAAATGTGAACGTTTCTTCAAGTGCAGTCGCAAAAACCATCAAGCGCTATGATGAAACTGGCTCTCATGAGGACCGCCACAGGAATGGAAGAGCCAGAGTTACCTCTGCTGCAGAGGATAAGTTCATTAGAGTTACCAGCCTCAGAAATTGCAGCCCAAATAAATGCTTCACTGAATTCAAGTAATAGACATATCACAACATTGGGCTCCCGAGTGGCGCAGCAGTCTAAGGCACTGCATCTAAGTGCAAGATCCGTCACTACATACACCCTGGTTCAAATCCAGGGTGTATCACAATTGGCTGTGATTGGGAGTTCCATGGGTTGGTGCACAAATGACCCAGTGTTGTCTGGGTTTGGCTGGTGTAGGCTGTCATTGTATATAAGAATATGTTATATAAGAAAATGTAAATGTAAATGTTCTTAACTGACTTGCCTAGTTAAATAAAGGTTCATTTAAAATGAAAAACATCAACTGTTCAGAGGAGACTGTGTGAACCAGGCCTTCATGGTTGAATTGCTGCAAAAAAATGACAACTAAATGACACCAATAAGAAGAAGAGACTTTCTTGGGCCAAGAAATACGAGCAATGGACATTAGACCGGTGGAAATCTGTCCTTTAGTCTGATGAGTTCAAATTTGAGATTTTTGGTTCCAACCTCCATGTCTTTGTGAAACGCAGAGTAGGTGAACAGATGATCTCCGCATGTGTGGTTCCCACCGTGAAGCACGGAGGAGGAGGTGTGATGGTGCTTTGCTGGTGACACTGTCTGTGACCGCTACGCCACACTTAACCAGCATGGCTACCACAGCATTCTGCAGCGATACGCCATCCCATCTGGTTTGCACTTAGTGGGACTATCATTTGTTTTCAACATGACAATGACCCCATACACCTCCAGGATGTATAAAGGCTATTTGACCAAGAAGGAGAGTGCTGCATCAGATTACCTGGCCTCCACAATCCCCCAACCTCAACCCAACTGAGATGTTTTGGGATGAGTTGGACCGCAGAGTGAAGGAAAAAGCAACCAACAAGTGCTCAGCATATGTGGGAACTCCTTCAAGACTGTTGAAAAAGCATTCCAGGTGTAGCTGGTTGAGAGAATGCCAAGAGTGTGCAAAGCTGTCATCAAGGCAAAGGGTGGCTACTTTAATGAATCTCAAATATATTTTGATTTGTTTAACACTTTTTTGTTTACTATTATTCTACAATAGTCCAAATAAAGAAAACCCTTGAATGAGTAGGTGTGTCCAAACTTTTGACTGGTACTGTATATATTATGGAAGATTGGAAATCATGCAGACAATTACATTGATAGAAGCCACAATCTATATACAATACTAAAGATGATCAACCCACTAAAGAAAAATAGATAAATAAAAGGAATCAAGGAATCAAAATAAAATTGAGATTCACTCCATCTATTCACTCTAACCCCTTTCCAAAACCGTGTTATTCGAGTTAGGCCAGGATTCAATCGAACCGCAGGTTGTCCTTAATGCGGCTTTAAAAGGCAATGTTCCCGAGCTAGCGGAGATCTTACTCACTAGTGAACAATGTTGACTCAATCGGAAATTACCTTTAAAAGCTGCACTGTCGACAACCACCAGTCGGATTCCACTGTCCTAGCAACACCAGGGATTTGGTTTTGATTTATACTGAACAAATTATAAAATGCAACATGTAAAGTGTTGGTCCCATGTTTCATGAGCTGAAATAAAATATCCCAGAAATGTTTCATACGCACAAAAAGCGTATTTCTCAAATTTTGGGAACAAATTTGTTTACATCCCTGTTAGTGAACATTTCTCCATTGCGAAGATAATCCATCCACCTGACAGGTGTGGCATATCAAGAAATTGATTAAGCAGCATAATCATTTCACAGGTGCACCTTGTGCTGGGGACAATAAAAGGCCACTCTAAAATGTGCAGTTTTGTCACCCAACACAATGCCACAGATGTTTCAAATTTTGAGGGAGCATGCAATTGGCATGCTGACTGCAGGAATGTCCACCAGAGCTGTTACCAGAAAATGTATTTTCCATTTCTCTACCATAAGCTGCCTCCAACGTCGTTTTAAAGAGTTTGTCAGTACGTCCAACCGCTCTCGCAACCGCAGACCATGTGTAACCATGCCAGCCAAGGAACTCCACATCCGGCTTCTTCACCTGTGGTATCAACTGAGACCAACCACCCGGACAATTGAAAATGAAACTGAGGAGTATTTACTGTATGACTGTTATAAAGCCCTTTGGGGGGGGAAACTCATTCTGATTGGCTGGGTCTGGCTCCCCAGTAGGTGGGCCTGGCTCCAAAGTGGGGCCCACCAATGGCTGCGCCCCTGCCCAGTCATGTGAAATCCATAGATTATGGTGCTAGCTAGGGTTGACCACAACTCACAAGGACCAGGAATAGAAAATCACAGTACAACCACTCAAGAGGGAGGTTCAAGGCTCTGTCAGAGCATATAACTTACTGAAACTGAAACTAATGCCTTCCTTCAAACATAAAGGTCCATGGAGCTTGGAGAGTCTTCAGCAGCTCCTGCTGCTCTCCATGTGGCAAACCCCCAATGCGTCTTCTTCTTTGATGAGGTTTAATGGCGGTTGGCATCCAATGTTAATGGTGCATTACCGCCACCAGCTGGATGGGGTATTGAATAAGAAATGTAAAAACCATTGCAGGAAAGGGGGGAAATGACATCATACAAAATACAAAATTAAACATGTCAGCCAACAAAACCCATCCCACTTCTTCAATCACATTCCACCTCAAAATACATCCATTCACAGACTCAGGGGCCTGTGACGGTGGAACATTCACCGACAGGATTTCTTGCACTGCGTCAGCTGTGAAATCATGAAGACCCTTACCCATGACACTTCATTCTCCTCCACCGTTGCAGCATTTCACTTCTTCTGGCATACAATACTCTTCCCTTCTGCACACACTTGACACATTAACAAATATTTGACATTCATGACACTGAAGGGGCTTTTGCACAAAAGCTTTTAGAGGGTATCTCATGAATCCTAACTTTATACGTATGAGAAGGGAGAGACTCCTAATAAAAGAACAGTAGCATGGATGAAGTAAAAAAAAATACTCCATCCACTATACAGGTCAGTCAACAGGTCAGTCAACCACTCCATCGATGTCTTCAGTAATATCCTCTGCCTTTATTTCTTGCACAAACCCAGAAATAACCCCCTTGATAGGTGCCCTGCTATGAATATCCATGCAGGAAACATTCCAGACCAAAATCTTTTTGAGTCTTAAAACACGCGTATTCTGCTCCGCACACACACACATTTCTTTAAATAGACCACTTCTTGTGACTCTCACCGACTACACACCTTCCTCCAACACAATGGATTTATATATAGTTGCAGGTGGGTCAGGAGTCAAAATAAAGCACACAGCAACAATCTCTCAGCAGTAGCACCTACTGGTGCTTTCAGTAGCAGTTCTACCCTGCTGTTCTACCATGCTGCTCAACACTTGATTTCAGAGCTCTTGAAAGGGTAACACACTGGGGTAGAAATCTGTTGAACATGCACACACGCACGCAGACTCAAAGTTCTGTCTTTGCTTTTGGCAGTGGAATCATCTATTGAGGGGTCCGGAGGGGTCCTGTCATGTTTGGTCACGTAGTGTCCTGAGAGAGGCACAGGACAGAGATGGAAGAGCTTCATCTGTGGGCCACGTGGTGTGGTAGCCAGGGGTAAGACAAACCCCCCCCCCCCCCCCTCCCGGCTGCCCAGGGAACAGCCTAACCCTAACCTAGCCACACAGACAACGGTGAGGGATGACCTGTTTCCTGAGAGGGGAACATCAATGGAGAGAGTGGCTTATACTGTAGCGTCTGTGTTAGGAGAGATAGAGATTAGAACATGAGAAGTGAGGATGGTGTGTGTCTGTCAGAGAAGAGGAGAGATGGAGAACAAATAACCCTCAGTTCCTTCCTGACCTCTTGTGGGGGGGTAGGTACGTATGTCGTCGTTCATGGGGCTGTGTGGTGTGCTGTACAGGGGTTTAGATGAAGGGGTATCAGACAGTGGAGACACTCCCAGACTAATAAATGATCTGGTCAGAGGATTCACAGAGGGGGGTAGAAGGGGTCTCTATCCCCCTCTGTGCACGGTGAGACTAAAACACACAAACTACATAGTTACACATGCTTCAGATCACCCTTCTGTGTAAAATCATACACAGTCCTACACATGCCTGTGGCTGGCTATGTTTTGGCCTTTGTGAAGCTCAATGACTCACTATATTGGCAATGAATGAAAAACCTTCAAAGCTTATACAAAATATTTAATATTTTTCAAAATAATCTACGTACATCAGGTGCATTTATATCGTCTTAATAGATGTACATTATTTTCTCATACTGCCCACCCACCCCAAAATCCCCACCTTTGTCCTCTAGAACCGTTGACCAGGACAGGGAAAGTGAAGGCGATGTCACAGGAAACACTGCAGGCAGTGCTTGACTTGGACTGAAATAGGTTCCGGTACACATTTTGGGTGCCAGTACTGTTTATATTTAGGTGCAGGAGCTCCACAATAATCTTGAGCTAATATTCTATAAGAGGAACAGGAGCTCAAGCAGTAGAAAATGTGAGGTGCCGGTACTAAGCTCTGGTGAGCTCCTGCCCAAGTCAAGCACTGACTGCAGGCTAAAAGACCTCAGAGAGAAATGACAAGCATATAGCTACACAAGATCATCAACATAATACCATTTACAAGCATAGAGTAAAAAATACTTTAAACCATAAATGAACAAGGGCTACTATGTACATCATTCAAAAATGAAGTCAAGGTTAAAAAATGGGTGCAAATGAAAGAGCCTTTTTCCTTTATGTTTGTCAGATACATTCTCTGTCTCATCAAAACAAAATCACTTTTAACTTTGCTTTTAAACACAGCCAATACAGTTTTATAAAACTCAGAGCATTTGGATGCAAGACCACACATAATATACCACCACAATTACTGTAAATTATAGCTACCACATACAGTAGTACACAAATATACATATTCAGGTTTACAAAATGTCCCCTTCAGGCAGTACAAAAAGACACAAAAGAGTATTTTGGTGAGGATGATATTAATCGTATGTCTAGGTCTAGTTCTCCATGGAGCATGTTATTGTCTTTCAAGTGCATTCCTCAAAACAAACTAAATCAATGGCCTTCCAAAGTGACAGATCTACGCTTGCTGAAGTTTAAGGGATGGAGAGGGAGACGTGGATATGGAGGAGTGGAAGGCTTCTCAGATGTAGCCTATGCTGTGATCTTTCAAAAGATGCTCTAGGAGAGACCCAGGAGACTTTCCTTTCAGACAGGGCTGTGACCCCAACCACTGACGAATGAGAGCGGGAGAGAGAGAGGGATGATGGGGGGGATTTAGTAAAAATGGTGCATGCACAGACACGCGCACACACACACACACACACCCCTGCCGTCTCTGGTCCAAGTCCCCTAAGCGTCTTGTTTTGTCACAGCGGCTGGCTGGCTGCTCATCTAGCTCACCCTTCAAGTTCAAACTCAGATCCACATCCATCTCCTGTGCCAGAGGAGACCGACAACCAACAACCGACAAGGGCGGCAGGTAACCTAGCAGTTAGAGCTTTGGTTGAAATACCTGAGCTGTCAAGGTGAGAAATCTGTCAATGTGTCCTTGAGCAAAGCACTTAACCCTAATTTGCTCCGGGGGCACCGTACTACTATGGCTGACCTTGTAAAATAACACATGTGCAGTGACAATAAAACACCTATTTTCTTATTGATTTTAGTCCGGAGCTACATGCACACACACACAGCATACACACACACACAGCATTTACACACACACAGCATTTACACATATCATTCACATACATAATTTACACACAGCATATACACACACAGCATATACACACACACATAATTTACACACAGCATATACACACAAAGCATATACACACACACATAATTTACACACAGCATGTACAAACACAGCATATACACACATCATGTGCACACACAGCATTTACACACAGTATTGAAACACGCAGCATGTACACACATAGCCTATGCGCACACAGCATTTATACACACATATACACACACGCAGCATTTACACACAACATTTAGACACACAGCATGTACACATCCAGCATTTACACACACAGCATGTACACTCACAGCATTTACACACAGCATTTACACAAACAGCATGTACACACATAGCATATATACACACACAGCATTCACACACAGCATTTACACACACAACATATATACACACACAGCATTTACACGCACATACACACATAGCATTTACACACAGCATTTACACACACAGCAGGTACACACATAGCATTTACACACAGCATTTAAACGCAGAGCATGTACACACACAGCATGTACACACAGCATTTACACACATAGCATATATACACACACAGAATTTACATGCATAGCATGTACACACATAGCATATACACACATAGCATTTACACACAGCATTTACACACATAGCATACTGTATATACACGCACAGCATTTACACACACAGCATGTACACACATAGCATATACACACCCATCATTTACATACACATTTATACGAACATATATACAATCAGCATTTACACACACAACATGTACACACAGCATGTGCACACATAATTTACACACACAGCATATACACACAGTATGTACACACATAGCATATATACACAACATATACACATACAGCATATACACACACAGCATTTACACACACAGCATGTACACACAAAGCATGTACACACAAAGCATGTACACACAGTGTATGGGCACACACCAAACACACAACTAGCTTGTTTGCTTGCATAAACACATGCACGGGCGCACACACACACACACACACACACACCACACACAGGTCCCTTGAAAGAGATCACAGTTGAGCTGTGGGCACAGGAGGTGGGGCAGATGGAGAGGGCGGCCAGCCTGGGGCACAGCGTCGGAGTGTGTGTGTACTGTATGTGTGTGTCTGTCTGTGCCCACTGAGGCAACACAAATGTGGAGATGAGAGGAGAGGAGACCAGCCTTTCAAATAAGATTACTGCTCGGGCTGCCTAAGGCCTGCCTGGCGATTGTGTCTGCACAGGGTGACATCTATATTAGCTCAGTGGCACAGCAACAAGCCACACTCTCCTACCTCTGCTGGGGGAAATGACACTACGTTTTTGGGTAGAAAAACACTAATCTGGGCTATCGATGGGAGTGAAGACTGGCATATCGGCAGGACTGCAGAAGTTTTTAGTTTAATTTAAAATAGGGTGTTTGATGTTTTAAAGTTTCCACATTCATTTGGATAGTCAAGTACCACTGGGATAGGGTGATATATATATATATATATATATATATAGGCCTACCAAGTGAAAATACATTGTAGAATGCCCACATTGCACAATGTGGGATTTGTGCAACTCGACGTGTACAAATACAGCATTTGATATTGAAATGAAGGGGTGTGTCTGTTTTCGTTTTCTATATGCAGTGAGCAAGCAGGAGGCTAATAGGCTAATAGCTAATCAACATGGTAACTCACTGTATACTGACTGAGATAGAAGCTAATCAGCGTGGTAACTCACTGTATACTGGCTGAGATAGAAGCTAATCAGCATGGTAACTCACTGTATACTGGCTGAGATAGAAGCTAATCAACATGGTAACTCACTGTATACTGGCTGAGATAGAAGCTAAACAGCATGGTAACTCACTGTATACTGGCTGAGATAGAAGCTAATCAACGTGGTAACTCACTGTATACTGGCTGAGATAGAAGCTAATCAGCGTGGTAACTCACTGTATACTGGCTGAGATAGAAGCTAATCAGCGTGGTAACTCACTGTATACTGGCTGAGATAGAAGCTAATCAACATGGTAACTCACTGTATACTGGCTGAGATAGAAGCTAATCAGCGTGGTAACTCACTGTATACTGGCTGAGATAGAAGCTAATCAGCGTGGTAACTCACTGTATACTGGCTGAGATAGAAGCTAATCAGCGTGGTAACTCACTGTATACTGGCTGAGATAGAAGCTAATCAGCTTGGTAACTCACTGTATACTGGCTGAGATAGAAGCTAATCAGCATGGTAACTCACTGTATACTGGCTGAGATAGAAGCTAATCAGCATGGTAACTCACTGTATACTGGCTGAGATAGAAGCTAATCAACGTGGTAACTCACTGTATACAGGCTGAGATAGAAGCTAATCAAAGTGGTAACTCACTGTATACTGTATACAGACACCACTCAGGAGAACAGAGACATCACTCAGGAGGATAGAGACACCACTCAGGAGGATAGAGACACCACTCAGGAGGATAGAGACACCACTCAGGAGGATAGAGACACCACTCAGGAGGATAGAGACATCACTCAGGAGGATAGAGACATCACTCAGGAGGATAGAGACACCACTCAGGAGGATATAGACACCACTCAGGAGGATACAGACACCACTCAGGAGGATACAGACACCACTCAGGAGGATAGAGACACCACTCAGGATGACAGAGACACCACTCAGGATGATAGAGACACCACTCAGGAGGATACAGACACCACTCAGGAGGATAGAGACACCACTCAGGATGACAGAGACACCACTCAGGATGATAGAGACACCACTCAGGAGGATACAGACACCACTCAGGAGGATACAGACACCACTCAGGAGGATACAGACACCACTCAGGATGATAGAGACACCACTCAGGAGGATACAGACACCACTCAGGATGATAGAGACACCACTCAGGAGGATACAGACACCACTCAGGATGATAGAGACACCACTCAGGAGGATACAGACACCACTCAGGATGATAGAGACACCACTCAGGATGATAGAGACACCACTCAGGATACAGACACCACTCAGGATGATAGAGACACCACTCAGGAGGATACAGACAGCTCAAGAGGTATGCTTAGATATTACATAGAATTAAGAATTATGATTATGGCTCTAGATTGCAGGAAAAGCTATTTTGGGTGTTTGAAAAATTCTAAATTCTCCAACTTATGGATGGTGGAGCAAGCCTTCCTCCTGACCATACCCCAACCATCCTCACGTGCCCCATCAGATTTTTGCGGTGTATGATGCCCCTGCTGGTTTTGAAATGTGTATTGACATATCCAATCTACCTGGTAAATAGTAGTGATGGTGGAAAAAATCCCTTTTTGCGCTAGTTGGCTTTACCTGCACAGTATTTTCCTTTAAAGATTGTTCTCCATCATCTTTTTAAATATGGAGCCAATTTGTTTTGAGCACTTTTGTTTTCATGACTGATCAAAACTTGCTTTCTCATGACTCTCTCTTGTCCCTCTGCAGCAGACATATGGTGAGCAATATGTTTGGAACATTCAGTCTCAATAACATTACAAGCGAACCATATAAAATCGTGAGAATCACAATACATTTCGTTTCGGCACCTACAGTGCCTTCAGTAAGTATTTACACCCTGTTACTTTTTTCACATTTTGTTGGGTTACAAATTGGATTAAATGAATTTAATTGTAATTTTGCATCATTAATCTACACAAAATACTCTGTCAAAGTGGAAGAAAATGTTGAAAATGTATAAAAGATGAATGAAAAATAATCACTGATATATCTTGATTAGATAAGTATTCAACCCCCTGAGTCAATACATGTTAGACACACTGATTAAAGCTGTGAGTCTTTCGGGGTAAGTCTCTAAGAGCTTTGTATACCTGGACTCTACAATATTTGCCCATTAATCTTTTTTAAATTCTTCAAGCGCTGTCAAGTTGGTTGTGGATCACTGCTAGTCAGCCATTTTCAAGTCTTGCCATAGATTTTTTAAGCCGATATAAGTCAAAACTATAACTAGGCCACTCAGGAACGTTCAATGTTGTCTTGGTTAGCAACTCCAAGGTGAATTCATCTCCCAGTGTCTGTTGGAAGCAGAATGAACCAGGTCTTCCTATAGGATTTTGCCTGTGTTAAGCTGTATTCCATTTATTTTTATCCTAAAAAACGTTATAGTCTTTGCCGATGACAAGCATACCCATAACATGATGCAGCCATCACCATGCTTGAGAATATTGGACTCTGTGTGTTGGATTTTCCCCAAACATATCGCTTTGCATTCAGGACATAAAGTTAATTTCTTTGCCACATGTTTTGCAGATCTACTTTAGTGCCTTATTGCAAACAGAATGCATGTTTTGGAATATTTTTTATTCTGTACAGTCTGTCACGTCCTGACCAGTATAAGGGTTATTTGTTATTGTAGTTTGGTCAGGACGTGGCAGAGGGTATTTTGTTTATGTGTTTCGGGGTGATGGTTTATGTAGTAGGGTGTTAGATTTATTATTTCCGGGTTTTTGGGGTTATGTTCTAGGTTTGTATTTCTATGTGGTCTCTAGTCTTTTGTATTTCTATGTCTAGTTTATTGGGGTTGGACTCTCAATTGGAGGCAGGTGTTTTCTAGTTGCCTCTGATTGAGAGTCCTATATATGGGTATGTGTTTGGTTAAGTGTTTGTGGGAGATTGTTTCTTGTTTTGCATGTGTGAGCCTGACAAGACTGTTTTGTTATTCGTGCGTTTTTTTCGTTTTGTTATTTTGGTGTTCTCTTTAGTTAAAATAAATAACAAGATGAGCATCCACATTCCTGCTGCGTTTTGGTCCTCTATTCCCGACGACAACCGTTACACAGTCTTCCTTCTTTTCACTCTTAGGTTAGTATTGTGGAGTAACTACAATGTTGTTGATCCATCCTCAGTTTTCTCATATCACAACCATTAAACTCTAACTGTTTTAAAATCCTTCCTCTCTGGCAACTGAGTTAGGAAGGACGCCTGTATCTTTGTAGTGACTGGATGTATTGATACACCATCCAAAGCCTAATTAATAACTTCCCCATGCTCAAAGGGATATTCAATGTCTGTTTTTTTTTTTTTTTTTACATATCTACCAATCAGTGCCCTTCTTTGCAAGGCATTGGCAAAACTCCCTGGTCTTTGTGGTTGAATCTGTGCTTGAAATTCATTACTCGATTACAGATAATTGTGTGGGGTACAGAGATGGGGTAGTCATTAAAAAATAATGCCACTATTATAGAATTAGTCCATGCAACTTATTATGTGATTTGTTAAGCACATTTTTACTCCTGAACTTATTTAGGCTTGCCATAACAAAGGGCTTGAATACTTATTGACATTTCAGGTTTTCATTTTTAATTAATTTGTAAAAAATTCTAAAAACGAAATTCCACTTTGACATTACTTATGGGGTATTGTGCGTAGATCAGTGATACAACATCTCAATTGATTCAATTTTAAATTCAGGTTGTAACACAACTAAATGTGGAAAAAGTTAAAGGGAGTGAATTCTTTCTGAAGTCACTGAGTATTGTGAGGTCCCTGGCAATTCCCAGCCCTAGTAAGTAGCTTTGGGATGGTTCAATTATATGTTCCTAATGGGGTTATTATGGAGAAATCTCTGAAACCTCAGCTGAATGAACTCATAAGTGTGATACTCATAGTTGAACATTACGAGGACGGCATGACATGGACATCTGTCAGACTGGTTCAGTAAACACCTGGGTCTGAAATAGTCTGCTATTTCATCCAAACTCATCTCTTTGTAATAATTACACTTCGGGAGCCTGTACAAGTACATATATATTTTTTAAGTCAGTAGAAGAGAGAGAGAGAAAGAGAGAGAGAGAGACAGAGAGAGAGAGAGAGTTCAGCTGGTTCAAACCAGTGTTTCTCTGCTTCTTGGCGTTGGACGGGTGAGGGAGGGAAGATTCCGTGGGCGGGCAAAGCCAGTTATCCCGGGTTGTTTTTCTTTCTTTTATTTGGACTATGACTGGGATCCACTTTCAGCTCTCGGTACTGCACCTGATAAAACACACACACACGCACATGCATATATATATATACACACACACACACACACACACACACACAAAGGGGGAGAGAGAGAGCGGGCGGTCAGGTGGGGAAAGCGAAGGATGCTGGGGTGGATAGAGTCAGTGAGACCCCTGGGAAGGCTCAGTGTGTCCATTCGTCCATCCGTCAAGCTGTGTGGAACAGTGGCCTGGGGGAAGGAATCACACAAACAAACAGAGCAAGGCAAGGGTTCATGGGAAAGCTTGGAGAGAGAACAGAGCCATGGAGGCTATACAGGAAACAAAGGTTAACCCTTAACAAGCCGTGGCTAGGGCTCCAGCCGCATTGTAGCAGTGTGTTGTGTTGCTCCATCTATGAAACACTGTGATATGCAATGCAAACTGTATTACCATGCCTAGGCTTGAAATCCACAGTACGTTTACAAGTCTGATGAAGAACAAAGTCAGATTGAGGCCAACTACACACAACCTCCATTAAAATAAACAAAATTCATGATTTTCTCCTTATGCGGTGTTCTCTAACAGAATAAGGGACCAGACAGTCGTAACACACCTATCTCCAAATCACACTAAATAAACCAGACCTGTGTGTGTCACGGGCCAGGGGAGAACCATTTCAAGTTGAAGGCCGACCGTGGTACTACAGGCATTGTTTCCAGAAAACAGGATCACCCATTATAGTGAATGGGGAAATGGCGATCTTCGTGGTGAAAATTCGTGGATATAGAAAAAAACATCAAACACTATCATGGTACCAATAATTGGTTCTATTTCACCAGATGTATTTCCTGGAACCACATTAATATCACACACAGACAAAGTCAAAATTATAAATGAGTTGATAATGGCAGCCTGCAGTACCTCGGTTGGCCTTCAATCAGAGGGAGCAGCACTGAGCTAGCATCCAATGTCACTTCCTAGAGTAGCTCAAAGTGCCCATGCGATGTTTCCAAAAACTCTTCCATGTAGCAAGATGGTGAGATGCTGAAATTATACTTTCTGATCTTCAAATGCACCAATGAGCATTCTCATAGGAAACAATGGGGTGATATCATCGATGGCTTGGTCCATATTACTTTTACAGTCTATCGTCATGGTGTGGTCAAAAATACATGTAGTCAGAAAGGCCATGCTGGACATTTGCTCCCATGCTTATATTCTCCAACCATGATGTAGACTTCATGTTAATCCCCTTTCCCTTTCTCAACCCCCCCCCCTCTCTTCCCTACTCCCACTCTCTCCCTCACTCACTCTCCTCTCAGATTTGGCTGCAGCGGGCTGGCTGAAAGCGGCCCTTTATTCCAGGCATTGTGTAACCTTCTCTCTCAAATCCACCATAATTAACAGACACTGGAAAGATGAGTGACTTCATGAGCCACGGATCCACGAACCACGGAGAGAGAGTATCTGTCACTCATGGATCACGAACCACATCCAGTCTGAACCAGCCTGAATGTTCTGGTGGCTCCAGAGATGACTTAACCTGGCAGAGGACAGAGAGGAGGAAGGGAGAAGGAGAGGGAGAAGGAGAGGGAGAAGGAGAGGAGGGAGGAAGAGTGGGAAGGGGAGGGAGAAGGAGAGGAGGGAGAGGGGGAAGGAGAGGGAGAGGGAGAAGGAGAGGAGGGAGGGATAGTGGGAAGGGGAGGGAGAAGGAGAGGAGGGAGAGGGGGAAGGAGAGGAGGGAAGGAGATGAAGGAGAGGAGGAAGGAGATTAAGGAGGGAGCGAGAGGGGGAAGGAGATGAGGGAGGGAGGGAGGGAGAGGGGGAAGGGGAGGGAGAAGGAGAGGAGGGAGAGGGGGAAGGAGAGGAGGGAAGGAGATGAGGGAGAGGAGGAAGGAGATTAAGGAGGGGAGGGAGGGAGGGAGGGAGGGAGGGAGGGAGGGAGGGAGGGAGGGAGAGCCGTCAGGGAGCGGGGGAGGGGGAGGGCTGGGGACCAGGGATAAATGTTTGTTGACCTGGCTGAGGCTTTTATCTTGGGGTAACCAAACCAGTACAGATTCTACAATACACACACACACAGAGAGAGAGAGAGAGAGAGAGAGAGAGGTAGATGGGGTCATTTATTTTAGATTCATTACAATGTTTTATTGCAACTCAATATGAGGAAGGTATTCCTAATGTTTGGTATACTCAGTGTATGCCGAGGAGGACAGGGAGCCAGTGGGGGTTTCTACAGAACATTCTCTTTCATCCAGAGAAAGGATAATGTACTAGGTAATGGGTGTTCAAGCATCACATCATAGTAGCTTAGCCTCAAAAACCAAAGACTGTCACTCTATTAGCCCCTCACTTACAGAGACACAGTTCCGCAAGACACTGAGAGGCACACACTCTCCCGGTATCACTGAAAGCCTGAAGTACATTACACTCCACACTGACTGACACCCTGTAAGATTTGATAGACAAGTGACTGACATCCTCTAAGCGTTCCCCTTCTCCAGTGTGGTCGCTCTGTTCGCTGCAGCCGGAACACAAGAATCTCTCATCATGGCTGTCTGAGAGCTAGCTAGCTGCTTTCCCATTTGTCTCCTGCTGCTTAACAGTACCACTTCAACAGGCAGTGTCTAACCCTTCATCTGTCACACGAAACATCTCAGACACATCAGCCTGTCATTGCATTAACCCCCCCCAGTCAACCACACACTGTCTGTATGCTATTTCAACTCCCCTTTACAGCACTCACCACCAATGTCCCATAAAGGGATTGGTGACTGGAGTCCATGTGTTCCTCCTCTTCTTATCACTAGCAGCACCAGGTGGGGCTGATTCAGAGCTACACTGTCCACGGCCTACAAGCAAAATATCTTTCAAAACATTGGATCAATTTACAGCTGAACAAATAAGGACAGGGTGAGAGAGTGGAGGAGCATGGAGTGGAGGAACTAGAGGACCTGGTTCTGTACATATGTACTGGTCCTGGTGATGATGAGCACAGACCCAGAGGGAGAGGGAGAGACGGGGGAAGAGAAGGATTCCGGCCACAAAACAGTGGGGTGATGACAGATACTGTTTTCATGTGGGTTGGGATCCTTTTCTAGTCTGGCCAACTAAAGCAGCCACTGGAGCAGGAGCCCAGGGGACCCAGGTTTTTATATGGGCCCGTCCCATCTGTGCTGCTGCTGCTGCTGCTGCTGGGATGAACGGCTGCACTGTGTCAGTCAGGGTTTCATTATGGGAGCTTAGGGGGCCGTGGCAGAGCTGGTGGGATGCCACTGTCTGTCGAGTGAGGCTGAGATCATGCCATGTCCATGAGTGATGGAGTGAATGGGTTCATGAGTGAGTGAGTGAGTGAGTGAGTGAGTGAGTGAGTGAGTGAGTGAGTGAGTGCACATCTGGGGGTGGGACAGGTTCACTTTAAATAAGTGCTTTGCCAGGAGACATTTGGGTCACTTTCTGGAGCACAGAAACAGCCCTGATCTGAGTTCTGTATACTGTAGGCCATCAATCCACTGTCATACAACATTAGACATCTTTTCAAAGGCAAAGCAGGGAGTGAGGGTAAAGCCTACAACACATCCCAAGCAGGACAAGGTAATATCACTGCCTGTTAAAATCAAATCAAATCAAAAATGTATATGTCACATGCTTCGTAAACATGAGGTGTAGACTAACAGTGAAACGCTTGATTCCAGGTCCTTTTCCAACAATGCAGAGTTAAGATAAAGATACAAAAACATAGAAATAGTGACACAAGACAAAAATACACAGTGAATAACAAATAACAATAACGGGTAAAAATAACATGGTTATATACTGTATAGGGAGTAACAGTTGGGAGTCGATGTGCAGGGGGACGAGGTAATACATATACGAGGTAGATACATATAGAGATGGGTAAAGTGACTAGGCAAACAGGATAGATAATAGACAGTAGCAGCAGCATATGTGGTGAGTGTGAATGTGTGTGGCATCAGTATGCATGTGTGCGAGTGCTATGTGGGTCTGGGTGTATGTAGTGTGTGTGTTGGGATGTCAGTGTGTGTGACTGTGTGTGGCGTCAGTATGCGTGTGTGCGCGTGCTATGTGGGTCTGGGTGTATGTAGTGTGTGTGTTGGGATGTCAGTGTGCGTGACTGTGTGTGGCGTCAGTATGCATGTGTGCGTGTGCTATGTGGGTCTGGGCGTATGTAGTGTGTGTGTGTTGGGATGTCAGTGTGTGTGTATAGAGTCAGGGTCAATGCAGGTAGTCATTTAATTAGCTATTTAGCAGTCTTGTTTTGTAGTCATGGCTTTGGGGTAGAAGCTGTTCAGGGTCCTGTTGGTTCCAGACTTGCTGCACTGGTACCGCTTGCTGTGCGGTAGCAGAGAGAACAGTCTATGACTTGGGTGGCTGGAGTATTTGACAATTTGTTGGGCCTTTCTCTGACACTGTCTGGTGTGAAGGTCTTGGATGGCAGGGAGCTCGGCCCCATTGATGTACTGAGCCGTACTCACTACCCTCTTTAGCGCCCTGCGGTCAGATGCCAAGCAGTTGCCATACCAACC